>NW_018165391.1:61004-82210 GCF_001263595.1 Phalaenopsis equestris
ATCTGCGTTATTTGTAAAAATGATGTGTTATTAAAATACTATATGATGTTATTCGATTATTTTGCGGTGTTACTGAAATATTCTCTTGTGTTACTTGATTTGGGGTTGTGTTATTCGGCATATTCGTGTTATTTTAATTTCTACTATGTTATTGGAATAACACAGCCCCAAATCAAGTAATGCGGGGGAATATTCAAATAACACTTCAACCTCAAATCAAGTAACGCGATGAAATATTTCAATAACATTATAACATAATCGAATAACATCATATAATACTTGAATAACACATCATTTTTACAAATAACTCAGATGGAATATTCTCCTAACACAGCCGAATATTCCAATTCGAACGTAGCTCTACGTTAGGAGTCCATATATGGTCATTATTTTAAGTAAAACTTGGGCTAAAAAGAAAAGGATCCACTTTGCGTTCGACCGAAGTGGTGATGGAAAGCTTGCATTTTATTCCCAGGCGAGAGAAATGAATAAAGTTTTATTTATTTTAATGTCAACGATTTTAAAAATACGTTAGCTTCAAGGGGGATTGGTCACCGAAATTGTATCTAATCGAACATAGAATCTAACGACCGCTGCTCTTATTAAACATCCAAGTACCCAAAATATGGCTAAAAATCTTGCAATTATATTCTGGTGCATGCGAATTTTATATTCGTCTTTCTTGCGAACTGGTGGAATTTAGAAAGAGAAATCCAACGATATGAAGGATTGGAGCATAAATGTGCACAAATAAATCAATTAAATGCATAAATAACAAGTTGTCCGTGCCAAGGGTGGTTGGATGCTCGTATAATAGTATCTGATCATTCCTTATATACATATGTATATAAATATGTATTAGTGTGGAAGGCGCTTAAACAAACTTAATAAACTTTATCAAGATAACATGAAAAATTGAAATATTTATAATAGATAATAAATTATTTACCAACTCCCTTTTTGTTTTGCGTATATAAAAGGTTAGGAAATATTAATATAGGTTGGATTTCCTTATTAAAAATTATAGGCCTAAGGTTATAATCAAAAATTAATTGAGAGACCTTTAAGACAATTCTGAAAGTACTAGAGACCTAATTAAAGTATTCAATCTTAAACAATTGTCTAATTTGATGCCCCATATATTCCTTGTGACTTGCGTGTAATTTATCCCGCATGGTTAATTTAATCTAAAATTGTTAAGATCTTTTTATTTCTAAATTTGAATGTTGTCGCTCATCTGTATCTTTAAATCGCTTTCGCATAAAAAATATTTACAAGCCGCATCATTAATGTCCAAGAGAAAATAAAATATATTTTTTTTTTGTATGCATCAAAACTGTCAACACGAATCTCAAAGCAATCAAACAGTTAAGAATGGTGTCCGAACAAACAAAACATCAGGCTTAAAGAACATGATCAATTAACCCATCCGAGGACCGACCAGTCGATAAAGTCGACTGACATACATCGGTGAATCTAGTCGCAGACCACGTAGAATTCTTGAAAGACGCCCAGTGACAATTAGTCGGCCAACCGACTTTTCTTCGAAAGGAGCCATCGCCACGAGAACGGTCGCCACGGTCGATCGAACTTGAGTATGTCTACCAACTGATAGCCACCGTAGTCCATTCAAAGTGTCATGCAAATCAAGTATTAAATAAACACATTAATTGAATTAAGAATTGCTTCCATAACTTTCCCTTCTTTATATAATTGTACAAATGGGTACCTACAAATTGGGGGGCAATAACATGAATAATGGAACCTATTCCCTGACTTCTCTATCCGGAACTTTCTAACTGCTCTACTCTCTCTCTCTCTTTCTCTCAGCTTTTACTCTCAAGGCGTTTATTTCCGAAAGACAATTTAAGATTCAAATTATAAACAAGTTTCTTTGGTATTTTTTTAAAACGTGACACTTGAATCACTACCTACCTTTAACCCGAAAGATATAAAAAAAAGTGTTGTTATAATAACAGAAAGTAGGACATATTACCAACCACAAATAACAGACAAAACGTAAACTTTAATTCATTAAAATACAACGTCGCAGTTTTAAATCTGCACACAGAAGAGCATAGTTCCGTATCGTACATAGCAGAGCGTAGAGTTTCGATAGATAGCTAACTTTGCAAGTCAAAGAGTTACATGAACTATAGTGGATAAATTTCTATTTCTGCCACTCCAACTCACTTCGGATTTGGTTTGCTTATCTCTTTCTGCAGCGCTTATCTGATCCAGGAATGTAGCGGCACTAACTAGCTGAATAAAATAGGATTGAAAGAAAAATTTTATGACATAATGTTCATATTTATTGATTTACATACTTTTACTAAAAAAGAAAATAATTATATATACCCTAATTGGAGGGCAGTCTGCTGTTGGAGAGAGTAGTGATGGCTGGGATCCATTAGATTCACTTGTAGAAAGTTTCTGGAATCAAACGGAGGCATGACCTCATACTCACTGCTGGTTGATGGCATCATGTTTATGTGTGGCTGCTGCTGTGTTCTTTCATTATCGGCTATCTGTATGGTTAGTGTACGATGCATATTACTATATCATATTTGAAAATTATTCTGTACGGTGAGTATATAATTAGGAAAAAAAAGGGCATCTATTCTCGATAATTAAATTTAATCTTCTAAATTTATCTTTTAGTTGCACTCATCCTCTATCACTGTTGATATCATTCAAATAATGTCCATTGAGGGTTGTATACACCAAAACTCCCGACATGAATCTCATAGATAACGAATGACTGAGAATACAAAGCTTCCCTTCGAGATAAAAGTAGATTTGCAATCCATTAAAGCATTGCACATTTGGAAGGTGATGAAATCCCTACCATAATCATACATTCACATAAAGCCCTATTTTGAACTATTAATTAATATATCCCTGAGTTTGATAGGGCTTTTGAATATGAGACGAAGGAAATAACTAGTTTGGCGAAACAATGAGTAGGACAGTAAACAAAGAAAAAAATAGAGTGGAAAAACAGAGAATCTCATTTTCTCAATTCAAGAAGAGCTAACAGGAAGAAAAAAGGGCTTATCAATTTTCGATCTCAAGAGTCATGCATTTACTTAAATAACCATTTTGTAGAGCAATCTGCTTCTTCGACTAGAGAAGAGATGTACATAGATGGATGACAGACAAGCAATGAAGGAGATGGAGTGTGAAATACGTAAATAGTAAAATTTGGTGTGAAATAGTAAATCTTAAAGTTTTAAGTGTTACCACGTAGACCACTTGCAAAGATGTCCGGTCACAATTAGTCGGTCGATCGGCATTGCTTCGACAGGAGCAATCGCCACACGATCGGTCGCCTCAGTCGACTGAGCGCGAGCATCTCAACCTACTGACAACCGTTTTATTCCGTTCAAATTTTAATGCAAATTTAGCATTAAATCAACACACTAATTGAATTAAGAACGGTTTTCATACAAACTGCTCTACTCTCTCTCCTCTTTCTCTTGGCTCTAATTCTCAAGGTGTGTATTTCCGAATGACAATTTAGGATTCCACATTTATAAATAAAATTCTTTGGTATTCTGTTAAAACTAAAGACACTTAAATCAGTACTTCCTATAACCTGAAAGATATTATAAATTTTGTTGTAATAACAGAGAAAAGCACATATTACCAACCACAAATAAGAGACAGAACATAAAGTTTGATTCATTAAAATACAACATCTTAGTTTTAAATATGTCTCACAGAAGAGCATAGTGCTATATCGTACATAACACAACGTAGAGTTTCTATAGATAACTAACATTGCATGTCAGGGTTTCATGAAATATGATGGAAAACTATCTAATGAAAGATGGTTGTAAACCCAGGGTTGAACCTCAAAGGAGATTAACTCCTATGATGAAAAAAGTGGTAAAAAAAGAAATTCTAATGTGGCTGGATGCTGAGATTATTTATCTAATTTCAGATAGTGCATGGGATAGTCTTATTCATTGTGTTCCTAGGAAAGAATGAGTGACTGTTGTCGTAAATGAAAAGAACAAATTAATTCCAAAAAAAACAAGTCAATGGATGGCAAATTTGTATTCACTATCGAAAATTAAACATCATCACTAGGAAGGATCACTTTCCTTTACCTTTCTTGGACCAAATGTTGGATAGACTGGCATGACACGAGTACTTTTGCTTTTTGGATGGATATTCTGGTTACCACCAAATACCTATTCCAAATACCACCAAATACCTATTGCTCCAGAGGATCAATAAAAGATTACATTTACAAGTCCATATAAGACTTTTGCTTTTAGAAGAATGTCCTTTGGTTTATATAACAAACATGCATCTTTTAAAAGGCGTATGATGTTTATTTTCTGTGACTTAGTTGAGAAAGGAATTGAAGTCTTTATGAATGTTTTCTCAATTTTCGGAACCTCTTTTGATTCATGCTTAGATCATTTAGCAAAGGTTCTTAAACGCTGTGAAGAAACAAATTTAGTTCTTAATTGGGAAAAATGGCAATTTAAGGTCACAGGAGGGAATATATTTGGACATAACAATTTTTAAAAATGATATGGAAGTTGATGAAACAAAAAATCAAATTATTGTTGAATTACAACCTCCTAATTCAGTAACTGTTGTAAGAAATTTTATAAGACATGTTGGATTTTATAGGAGGTATATTAAAGACTTTTCTAGAATTGCTAAAGCCTCTTTGACATCTTTAGAAAAATATAATAAGTTTGATTTTAATGATGATTATCTTAAAGCTTTCAATTTATTAGAGAAAGAGTTAATTATTGCCACCTATCATTGTTTCACCTGACTGGGAAAAAATGTTTGAATTAATGTATGGTGCAAATAATTACGCTATTGAAACCTTTTTAGGACGAAAATATGAAAAAAATTTTAAAGTTATATATTATGCCAGCAAAACTCTTAATGAAGCTCAAATTAATTACACAACAATTGAAAAAGAACTGTTGGCAATAGTATTTGTTTTTGATAAATTTATGTCATACTTACTCGGAGCTAATTGTATTGTGCATACTGATCATTCCACTATTAAATATCTTATGTCAAAAAAGGACGCGAAATCAAAATTAATCAGATGTGTCCTTTTGCAAGAATTTGATTTTAAAATAGTGGATAGGGATAATCAAATTGCTGATCATTTGTCAAGAATTGAACATGAAAAAGAAAAGAACAATGATGACAATATAAATGGAATTTTTCTCATGAACAACTCTATGTTTTTATTGAGTGGCATATACCATAGTATGCAGATATAATTAACTACTTAGTAATATTCTACCGTACGGACTAACAAGCCACCAGAAAAAGAAATTTGTGTATGATGTCAGGTTTTAATTTTGGGATGACGCTTATTTATTTAAGAAATGTCGTGACGCACTTATTCAAAGATGTGTACTAATTAATGAAACCTTTGAAATTATACAAAAATGTCATAAATCTGAATTTTTGAATAGATATGGCTGCATTTAAAATTTTACACTCTGGATTTTATTGGCCTACATTGTTTAAGAATGTTAATAATTATGTGAAAACTTGTGATCGATATCATAGAGTATTCAATATTTCTAAAAGAGATGAAATGCCCCTAAATTTTACTTTAGAAGTTGAAATTTTTTATGTTTGGGGTTTGAATTTTATGGAATCATTTGTACCATCTTCACGAAAGATTTATATCTTATTAGTTGTGGACTATGCGTCTAAATGAATTAAAACGATAGTCTTGCCTCATTGTTATGCTCCGAGTCTCGCAAAATTTTTAAACAAAAATATTTTTACTAGATTTGGAATGCCAAGAGTGATCATTACTGATGAAGGAAGTCACTTTAAGAATTTTAGAATGGACACATTACTTAGAAAATATGGAATCAAATATAGGATTACCACAGTTTATCACCCTCAGTGGATTAGCAGAAGTAATAAATCGTGAAATCAAAAGAATTTTAGAAAAAAATTGTGAATCATAAAAGAACTGATTAGTCTGATAGACATGATTCTGCATTATGAGCTTATATGATTGCTTATAAAATTTCTACAGGAATGTATCCATATAAACTCATATTTGGAAAAGCTTATCATTTATCGGTTGAGTTAAAGCACAAAGCTTATCGTGCGATAAAATAATTTAATTATATTCTAAAGGATACTGGAGAAAAATGATTATTGTAATTGAAAGAGCTCGAGAAAATTAGGAATGAATCTTATGAAAATGCTCAAATTTATAAAGAAAAGATGAAAATTTGGCTTGATCAAAAGATTTTAAGAAAGATTTTTGAGCCTTTACAAGCAGTTTTATTCTACAATACACGATTGAATTTATTTTCAAGAAAACTTAAGTCCAGGTGAATGAAGTCATTTATTGTGACAAGTTTATTCTTATGAGGCTGTAGAGATTAAAGATCCAAAAACTGGACATATGACCAAAGTAGATAGACATAGGTTGAAGCCATACATTGGCGAATACAAGCCCTACTATAAAGAGACTTTAATGTTGGATCTATCCGAGTAAAATATTTGGATATGTCAGGCCGATGACGTTAAACTAAACGCTTTGTGGGAGACAACCCATAATTATCGATATAATTTGATTTATGTTTGTATTGTGTAGTATCGTGACTATCCTTTACTTTTGTATAATTATTTTAACAATATTTAAGGTATTAATAATGAATGGAAATTGAAGAATTTTTATAATAGGTGAATCAATGTTCACTTGGATGCTGACGCCTAGGCGCAAACAATTGGCGCCTATGCGCCAGAGTCCTATGATGATGGCGCCTAGGCGCCATAAATCGACGCCTAGGTGCTGCAGCTTTTGGACATGATAAAATTGTTCCAAAGCAGATTTTCTTCATGTCTTCTCTATAAAAATGTCTAGCCCTCATCCCTTTTCTTCATTCCTTCAAAAATTTGACCAGAGAAGAGAGTTTAGAAAGGGTTGGAGATCTTACTTGCTTCTATAGAGAATAGAGAGAATGGAGTTGGAAATAAGTTTATGCATAATGATGCCCAAACTTATTTCAATGGATTCTTAGCGATAATTTTGGTGAAGGTGTCAAGCAAGTTGGGGAAGATTGAAGAGGAGCTTTCCAATATACACAATAAGTTGCATGAGATATATCACCAGTACGAGCACTTGGAGTGGTAGATGAAACTTGAATCCGATCACTTGGCTAGTTATCAAGATGCTCAGGTAGCCATGTATAGCAAGAATAAATTGATTGATGAAAAGGAGGCTATGGAATTTCCTCGCGCCCTTATCTTTTACACATTTGATCGCAGATATTTGACAGGTGAGAAGGGTGACGAGAATAAGATCAACGGGATTGATCGCTAGAATAAGATTTGTGTGTTTGTGCTTCGTGCTTGCTTGCTTTAGTAAAGAATGTGTTATGCGTGCTACTTTGGTGTGCTAGTTTGCTTGTGTTGATTTACTTAAAATTGTGTTTGTGTGTGATATTGTACTGTTATTTGAAAATTATCAATGAAGGTTATGTTTGTGTAAGCCCACTTGTTAGAATGTTGAAATTGATTTTGAATGGAAAATTGGAAACTAAAAGATGTTTGGGACATAATAAACACGAGATGTGGTGTTAAATTAATGAGAAATTTTGGTTTAAAAGGCTTAGTCTTGCTCTGTTACACTTAAAACCCAAGGAAAGAAAATTTTTGGGCTGACGCCTAGGCACCAGAACTTGTGCCTAAGCGCCAGACCACCAACACAGCTTGGCGCCTAGGAGTCAAAACCGTGCCTAGGCGCCTATTCTCCTGAATTGGCCAAAACTCAAATTTTCACAATTTAAGACGAACCCATGCCATTGTTTACGCCCAAGCTCCTTCTTCTTCCTATTTTTTGCGAAACCAGCCTAGGGTGCTTCATAGAGCGCAAATCTTCAAGTTTCTTGGCTCAAAAACACTGAATTTCATCTTCTCAAGGTTATATTGACATTTTGGCATAGTTATTTTGCAATTTCGCCATTGCTATTTTGCACATTGAGTAGACTAAAAATATGCAAAAATATTTGATTTAGTGGTGAAAAATCCATGGATCTAAGATTTGTTAGCTTGAGGAGGCTTGTAGGAAGCCTATTTTTTTTTATTTTGAAATTTGTTGCAATTTTTCTTTAAAATTATTTTAGATGGCTCCTAAGACAAAGAGAAGAAGAGGAAAAGAATCCTAAGACGGTGCCAAATTTATTAGTGTAAATGTGCAAATTCGTTACAACTAGCATTGTCAATTTGGTTCGTTGTTCGCGAACAGCTCATGTTCGGCTCGTTAAGCAACTCGTGTTCGGCTCATTCGGTAAGCTTAACAAGCCGAACATCGTTAAGAAGCTCGTGTTCAGCTCGTTCGCTAAGTTAACGTGTCGAACACGAACAAACATTTGTTCACTCGTGTTCGGCTCGAATTGGCTTGAAAAGAAAGAAATAAATAAATATAAACACACATATAATATATATTAATAAAACTAAATATTATAAATTGTAATTAATTAAAATTGTTTTAAATAAAAAAAATTTATCAAATTTTAAAAAATTAAATTCTATAAACTGTAATATATAACAAACTATTAATAAATATTAATTATATAAATTTTATATAATTATATAATATAAGTTATATATTTAATATAATATAATATATAAGTATAAAATTAAAAAAAACTCTACCTCGTTACTTCTAAGCCACGATAGCGATTCTCGAGTTCGACTGTCTCTCCTCTTCCAACTCTTCTCCTTCCTCTCAATCGTGAAAGGCGTTCGGCCGCTAGAGCTTAGGGTTTGGCATTTGTGATCGTTGCTCTCCTCCTCTTCCCAGTCAGCTCTTTCTCCTCTCAAAATCGTGAAAGAGTTTCGGCGGCGAGAGCTTAGGGTTTGTTCTTCCTCTTTCTCTTCCTCTTCCTCTTCCTCTTCCGAGACATCTTCCTCTCCCGATTCCTCCATTTTCGAGCCGGAAAATATTATTCAAGTCGAACACGAACGCACCCTTCACGAGCCATTTCGAACACGAGCCGATTTCAAACACGAGCCAGTATCGAACGGGCCGAACATGAGCTGACCCTGAGCTCGCTCAGGCTCGACATGTTTACAGCCCTAGTTACAACGAATTTGCTTCTTTGAGAAAATATCTTGAAGAGCGAAGTTTTTATCGACCTGGTGGAGCTATAGAGAATATTATTATGGCATGTCAACGGGAAAATTTTTGTTACTTTACTGTTGTTGTCATCATCGTTGTGGTTTGAGAATTTTATGCAAACTTACTTGAAGCAGTGATGACGAAGTGTATGTTCGAGGAAGAGTAGAGTTTACTACTGAGAGGATGAATGTGATATACGGTCTACCACTTGAGAATAATTGTTTCTATTCAGGGTTTATTCCATATGAGGAAGAGTTAGATCAGATCGTGGCATATTTGACTGATGGTCATGGAGCCCTGAAGATTTGAAATGATCGAAAGGTAAATTTTTCTTCTTCCAAGCTCAATGCCACTTCAAGGGCATGGCATTATTTTATTTCTGCTCACCTCCTTCCTTCGAATCATTTAAGTGAAGTGACTAGAGAAAGATTTATTTTAAATTATTGCATTCAAGAAAGAAAACCAGAAAGAAAACCTATAGATGTGGGTGCTCTTATTTATGATGCTATTAATACTTTTGCTAGAGCTAGTACGACTTCAAGTCTTGGATTTCCATCTTTGATATTTACTATTTGTAAAGACTCTGGAGTTAATTTTGAACATTGGGAAGAGCAGTTGAAGCCACTTAAGCCAATTGGAAAGGTTAAAGTTGATATATATGGATGACATAAAGATAGAGTTCAAGGTGCACATTCAACTTCTACCTCTAGGCCTTCTACTTCTAGACCTTCTACTTCTATTGCTACTGAGCCTCCATCTAGATACTAGGATGTATTGAGTGAAAGATATTTGGAACTCCATAATGATATGTTCTTAATAAAGTGTCGTATGGAAAAAATGGAAAACAAGTTTGATCATATGTCAGATTTTGTTAGAAGGAAGAGTGACTATGATGCTGATTATGATGAGGCAATGGTAAAATTCATGAAGGAAGACCATACAGTTGAATTTTGTGCATGTTCTAGATTTACACCATTTGAGAGTCGCAGATCTATGGATGAAGATATTCCCTTTGATTCTAATGATGATGAGGAGGAAGAGGATTAAATTTGTTCCCTATACTGTAGTAGTTTTGGTTTCTAGATCTATCTTATGTTGGACTGTTTATGTATGTTTTGTTGCTCTATATTTTTATTTTCATTGCTACTTTTGATACTCTTTTCCTAAGAACTAGATATGTGTTATAGTAGTTCTTTTACATTCCAAATTTTCATGTTATATCTGTTTTTAATTTAAATTGTCTACTACTCAACACATTTTTTTTATTGTACCTATGCTGCTCTCCTGCTTAAAAATTTTAAAATTTTCTCTTTCTTCATGCTTATTATAAATTTAACTGTCAAAACTAATTTGAAATTTAAGTTTTGGGGAAGGGATAAAATTTTAAAAACTAAACCTTATTTGTCCTAAGTAAAATATATTTTCAAAAATTATTTTAATAAACATATGGTATGATAAGATAACTTGGGATAACTATATTTTTTATTCTATAAATAATTCAGTAATCTTAAGTAAATTTTTTGTTAATAATAAGATTAATTTTGGATTTGAGATATTTAGTATAAGAGTATAAAATTTTGTTTTTCCTATTTAAAATAAAGAAATTTGTATTTTTGGAAATATTAAAGATCTTGGATTTATATTTGAAATGAAAGAATTGAGACTTTATGAAAACTCTTTTTCAAGTCTAAAACACATTTTTCAAGTAAGGAAATGTGAAAAAATTGTAACTTTGAAAAGAGGATGCTAGAGTTCAAAATCATTACAGGTTATTCAGATATAGTAATTCTCACGTGACATGAAAAAAAGATGAGAATGAAAATGATTCTGAAAGAAAAAAAAAAAAAAAAAGAGAAAAGCAAAAAAGAAAAATAAATTTAAGGCGAAGCTTGAGGAGATGCCTAATCAAAAATTGGTTTCACTTAAATCATCTCAAAGAAAGAGACTTAATTACATTTCTAAGCATATTTATGAAGGATTAGTATCATTACTAGTAAAGTTCCCATGATATTCTTTTTCATGTAATTTTTCTAAGTCTCTTTAATATGAAGAATTACAATTATTCTTGAAATAAATATGGAATCAGAATTCTTAAACTTGACTCCGAAATCTTTTTACATTCTAGTTTTAACCTATGTTATTAAAAATTTTTCTAAAAACTCACTATTACATTTATAAATCATAAGCTATAGAAATCTTCAGGTAAAACTAACTTCCATAAGTTATACCTTTTACATATAGTAAGAAAGTTTAAGGATAATGGATGTTTAAGTTTGGGGAATCGGTCCACCTTAAAATTATTTATTTTTTATGCACATTTTATGCTCAATTTTTTAGGATATTATGCTTTAATGAATGTTATTTTTATGTTTTTGGTTGCATGTGCAAGAAGAATAGTTTAAAAGTAAAAGGAGCCAAAATACATAAAAAAAGAGCAAAATGGGCTAAATTAAAGAAAATTGCCAAAATAGCCGAACTGGCGCCTAGGCGCCATATACAGAATTGGTTGGCACCTAGGCGCGACAGTTGGGCGCCTAGGCGTCACGATTACTTTCTAGAAGATTCATTGATTGAGACCTAATTTTGAAGAGATGTCTGAAACAATCCTTGGTCATTTTTGAAGCTCTATAAATATGGATTAATTCCAAAGGGTTAGAGGATCAGATTTAGAGAGTCTCATAAGTATAAGTGTGTTCAGTGTGTGAGAAGTTTTCTTTGTGAGTCTTTGTTATTCCTTGTAAGTGTTGTTGGAGTAAGAGAAGTTAGAGAACTTCAAAGGAGTGCTTGGGGGAATATTCTAGATAATTATTTGTATCTTTGTCCTTAAGTTGTGTACTTTGGATTGGAGTTTTATAAATATGTTTTGTTTTGTTATCCACATGCTTCGTGAGTAGTGTTCTTTTCTTTCTCCTTGCAATATGAAGTAATTAAGTAAGTGATTTTTTTATTTTTGTTTAGAACTTATTTTATTCCTAAAATTTGGGCTATTTTTGTACCGGTTTTTTATTTACTTTACAAATTGACCACTTGTATTGTTAAAACCTATTGAGGAACTTATAGACCCAAAAGGGCTAAGATTTCTTGACTTTAAGTATCACATTCTACCTTGGAAAGAGCAGTCGCGGTCGTCTAAAGGGGGTGAAAAAAAATAGGGAAATAATCTTTGTTGGTCGTAGAATTGATGCTTCTAGAGTGACAAACTCGATTCTTTTATCAATTTGGTCTAGAGATTGGAACTAAGGGTCACTGGTACGTCCTGTAGAGAGGGCAAAGTGGATAATCTAGAAGTGAGAGACTAGAACCTACCCAACACTAATATACATGCAGACGCCAACTTCAGATTAGTCAATGTTCTTTGCATAATTCGAAAGAAAGTAAGGAAATAAGTATGCTCCTGTTTTTCACAATACCACATTTAAGTTTCAAAACAAATTTTGAAATTCTTCACTGATTATGAATTATTGGCAAGGAGAAAGTCTCTTTATATATATTGTTTAAGTCATTACATTTACTTTTATTTGAATTTTGTAGAATTTATCAAACTTAAATTTCATCTTTAGATAATTGCTATATTTTTAAGTAAAATTTTCTTACAGTCAAAATTCTCTTATTTCATTTTATTGTTTACCTGTTGTCGGCTTCCTGGTGGGATCGATACTGGGGTTTTTAAGGAAAACTCTATATTGCTTGAAACGATACGTATACTTGCGTAGTACCCCCTAGTGAGAAAAATTTTTATTTAATCATATTACATTTTGTTCTCGCTAGCCGTTAAATATAATTTGGGTCAAGTTTTTGGCATATTAAGGAGCATAAATATCTGTGTAATTGTCAGTTGGGTCAGACCTCTAGGGATCCCAAAAGGGTATGCTGAAGTCTCCCTACCATCCCTCAAAAAGATTAAAAAGTAGAGTAAATCGCGGAAGGCAAAGAACAATCAGCCCTCCAAAGATCACTATTGCCTCAACTACACTAGATCCCGGGATCAGTAAAGATGTGGTTGAGGGCATCATGACCGAAAGCGGTACTCTGACAAATGATCGTTACGAACGACCACATGTTTACCAGAATATTGAAGGTTTTACACCCCTCAATGTGTCAATGGACAAAATAGTCTAAGCCATCCAAAAAAAGGACTACTTTAAAACGGTCCAACCACTGAAGGTAACCCCGACCTAATAAGATCAAAAGAGACATTGTCAGTACCTCTGTGACCACGGTCACGATACGAAGAAATGTCATCACTTTTAAAATTTTATAGAGATGCTTATCCGCGCCAGAAAGCTTAAAGAGATTGTCGCAGTCGATGTGCACATGCAGTGGCAGGGTAAAGCTCCAGCAGGAGAGCCAGCAAATGTGCTTTTTGAGGCAAGTGAGATCCATGTAGTAGAGATAATCCCAACCATCTTTGGGTGAGGACCCCGACCCCTCCGGCTTGAAGAGACAATATTCGAGAGTGGTATGCACTGCTGTTCTATATACATGTAGCTGTTTATCAATTATCTTTATAGATGCAGAACTCCTACCGAAGGGGAACAACCACAATGAAGCAATTGTCATCACGAAGCTAATCAAAAACTAACATGTGGGTAGTATTTATGCTAATACTGATAGTTTGATCAATATCCTATTTAAAATGTTGTTTGATAAGATCAGTCTGAACACCAATCAGTTGAGAGTGATGACCGGTCCGTTGTTCAGATTCATTAGGGAAAGGAACGAGGCACTGGGCCTATCGCCCTAGCCATTTCTTAGAGGAAAACCAGGGAAGCAATAAAATAGCACGAAGGATTTTCTCTTGGTGGAATCTCCACTGACCTAAAATGCTATCTTCGAACATCTACTCTTGAACAACTACAAAACAATGATTTCCACCTACCATGTGGTCAAATTTTTTACACGAAGAGGAGGTGATCAAGCTCCGAGGGAACTTAGAGTAATCTATAAGCTTCTATTTACAAGCAGACTCGAATGTTGATCATGGACTACTTGATCCAGATCCAGAGGGAGGAGGGTTACGAGACTGGTGAGGTTGTCCTCTAGGTACCTGTGTTCGATGAAGAACCCAGTAAGATCTTCCTAATCAATGAAATTTTTGATGTCAAACTTAAGGATCAGCTAATACAGATACCTCAAGAGCACTAGGAAGTGTTTGCTTGGACTACAGTGGAGATGCCCGACTTTTCAATCCACACTGTGTGCCAGTAGCTAAACATCAGCCCCTACTCTCGGTCAGTCCAACAAAAATTTAATCGAACGCTAGAACTCTGGCCTAACCGATGGCTGTAGAGGTGCAAAAGATGCTAGACGCTAGCTACATCCGTGAAGTCTGATTACCCAACTTGGCTCTCAAATGTCATAATGGTCAAGAAAACCAATGGCAAGTTGTGGATGTTCTTGAACTTCACCATCCTCAATGTCGTTTTCTTGAAGGTCACCTACCCCCTGTTGATGATTAACACCTTGGTGGATGCAATGGTCGGATACTCGGTAATGAGTTTCCGAGACTGGTGAGGTTGTCCTCTAGGTACCTGTGTTTGATGAAGAACCCAGTAAGATCTTCCTAATCAATGAAATTTTTGATGTCAAACTTAAGGATCAGCTAATACAGATACCTCAAGAGCACTAGGAAGTGTTTGCTTGGACTACAGTGGAGATGCCCGACTTTTCAATCCACACTGTGTGCCAGTAGCTAAACATCAGCCCCTACTCTCGGTCAGTCCAACAAAAATTTAATCGAACGCTAGAACTCTGGCCTAACCGATGGCTGTAGAGGTGCAAAAGATGCTAGACGCTAGCTACATCCGTGAAGTCTGATTACCCAACTTGGCTCTCAAATGTCATAATGGTCAAGAAAACCAATGGCAAGTTGTGGATGTTCTTGAACTTCACCATCCTCAATGTCGTTTTCTTGAAGGTCACCTACCCCCTGTTGATGATTAACACCTTGGTGGATGCAATGGTCGGATACTCGGTAATGAGTTTCCCTGAAGCTTACTCTGGCTACCACTAGAAAAAAATGCACCAAACTAATGCATAAAAAATGAAATTTATTACTGCACAAGGTATATTTTGTTTTAATGTAATGCTCTTTGAGCTTAAGAATGCTGGAGCAACCTATCAGTGTCAATTTGAAAAATTTCCTTAGTGTCACCCCACTACTGCAGCGCCCGAAGCAGGCAAAAGGGCTATCACTGTATCTCAGATTTGGACGAGAGCTATAAGCTTAATTCTAGTCCACGAAGAGGCGGGAAAACAATATCCAGTCTACTACACGAGTTGAGTGCTTCATGGTGCCGAATCTAGGTACTCAATTATAGAAAAACTAACCTTCGCTTTGATTATCTCAGCTCTTAAGGTCCGACTGTATTTCCAGATGCATCTAATTTGGGTCATCACAAACCATCCATTAAAATCTATGCTCATACAGCCGGAGCACTCCACTCAATTACAAAAGTGGATGGTAAAGCTTAATGAGTTCTACATCACCTACATTCATCATACGGTAGTTAATGCCCAAGTAATCGTAGACTTTCTAGCTGACTTCTCCATGATAGAGGAGCAAGATGAAGGAATTATCACTGATGACAGGACCTAGACTTGTACACCAATGGAGCCTCCAAGCAAGCAACACCAGGGCTTGGGGTGTCTCTGAGCATCTCGGTTGGAGAAAAACTCTATCAGTCAATCTCTGTGGAATTCAACATTACTAATAATTAGGCTGAGTATCAAGCGCTGATCGCCTAATAATATAGCATAGATCTTATACTACATAAGAGCTTTAAATTAATGTCGACATTATGTGTTGGAAGTTTTGACTCTTACATTTGCGTCGGATTTTGTGACTGATTTGTGTCGAACATAAATTTATTTATTTGCATTGTAACTTGCGTTGGGCTTACGTCTGAATATTTGGCACAAGCAACGACGAAATTGACGATGTTGTTGCAATGCTTTATGTGTCGGATTTGGGTAAAAAAAAATCAACACAAAAGTTTTACTTAAAATCGCCTAAAAAATTGCATACAAAGTAAACAGTAAATCTGACATAATAGACCTAAAAAACTCATCCCAGACTTCCAATTCATTTTCTTCTTTGCTCGTTCGTCTCCTCTCCTCCCTCCGGCAACAACCTAAGCCCTAGCATCTCCTCTGCTCCCTTTCGCCGTTGTCGGTCATCGGCCACCGCACCTCCCTGTCGTCGGTCGTCATAGCTTCCTCCCACCACTGAAACCCTATCGTGATCACAACTCGTTGCTGCTTGTGCGATGATCAAGCAAGGTAACTTCGGTCATTTTTCCCTTTTCTAAATTTCGGCATGTATGTAACATTTTAAGTTTAGGTGTTAAGAATATATGATATGTATGTAAAATTTTGAAGTTTAGGTGTTAGGAATGTATATGCATAATTTTAAGTGTTAGCTATGAGATAGTTCTAGAGGATGGTCGCAATATGTCTTATAACTGAAAAAAATGGCTTTAATTATTTCTTACTTATTGCAAAATTAACACCATTATTTTTTGCAACTCACAATTGTTATAATGGAACTCTTTAATACTAATATTTTTGAATAATATATAAAATATAATTTTGAGAATAATTAAAGAAGTATGGTTAATATAAGTTTAAGCCACATTTTCTATTGAACTTAAGGATTTCTTAAACAAAAGGTTGATACAACATGTAACGTGGAGCTTCTTTGGTCATTAGATGACTCAAGCGTGGAGCTTCTTTGGTCATTAGATGACTCAAATTGGTAGAGATTATCTCTTTATTTAATAAATTCAATCATGTTTCTCATGCTTTGTTCTAATGATATACAATGTGAAGGGTAAAAAAGCATTGTGTTTTGAATAAGTAGTTTGCTTTTGGATAGATAACACGTTGGTGATAATTTAGATTTATAGAGGATATTTTGTATGTGAGGGTTTTATTTATAATTATGCTTCTTTGGCCAGTAATGGTCAGCAATGATCCATTTTATTGCAAGACAAGAAGTGTATAAAATAAAATTGTGTGAAAGTTAATTGTATGGCGTGTGGCTCTTAAATCAATAATCCAAAAGCTAGAAATTGATATCTCTGAAATTTTGAATGCATGAGAAGTGGACATAATGCTTGAGAATGCAAGAGAATAATTATCTGACATTGGAGTCTATTGTTGGTTTTTTAGTATTATTTTCTTTCATATATATTACGTATGCTTGTCTATTATTTTGCTTGCTCTTATTATAATTTTTTTAGTCTTTGCTTGATGATTGCTTTGAAGTTTCCAACATGTTTTTTTCACAATTTAACTTTTTTGAAAAATGTCGCCATAAATAATCTCTGTTGAACATTTTTGTTGGATGTGGCTGCTAGGTATCTTCAAGAGAAGAGCCTTTTGAATCAGTGTGTTTGATATCAATAGCTTTTCATATTAAGATCAAATCTTCCATTGCCCTTTTGGTAACCATCACTTCTTGTTCTCTTCTTCCATTTAAGTAACGGAAAGGGAAAGATAAAGCTTCCTTTCAAAAAAATTTTATACTTACGACATTGAACGCAACAATTTTTTTCACTTTAAACTTGGCTTTAATTCAACAAGAAAAACCCATTAAAAATATCAAAAAATCAAATTTAATTCATGAGGCCTTAGGGCCGGGGCAAGAAGACAATGACACCCGTGTAGGAGGAGGAGGATACAGATGATGTGTAGTTTTTTTTTCTCTGTCATCCGTGCTACATCTACATTAATGCTAGTAGATCTATGATATTTTTTGACGTAAATGAGACGGTAATCCGGCACTAATATTTATCGTCCAATACTTTCAAATGCAAATTTTGACACACGTTCCGTCTAAAAAAATCAGACGTTAATACACCACAACAACTGACGCAAATTATTTCTGTTGGAATATGCCGATGTAAATTGGACGAAAATAATATCACCGAACCCTAAATTAATATCAGAAAAAAATCAGAAAAAAATCAGATGCAAATCCGACAATAACCCTTAAATATCGTCATATTTACATCCGATTTGCATCTGATCTGTCCAACACAAATGTGCTTAATTCCTATAATGTTAGGATGGATATTGCTGTTAATAATAAACAAACACTTGAATTGGCTGTCTCATTATCTAAGGCAAAGCCAATATTTATCAATCAATTTTTGACATCATGTTTCATCTTGTTCAATTCATTAATTGATGTAAAGGCTAGTTGCTAATGAATTTACTCATGTTCATCAGATAATTTTTTTCATACTTTCTGTCAAATTTCAAAACTCACCTAATCACGAATTTACAATATGTAGATAGTATATATTACTTTGTTGAAAAGGCTTTTTAGAAAAGGAATATCAATTTCGTACACTAACTCCTAAATTATTCATGAATTTGTAGATGCTGAGAATCCTGAATTTGTTATTGATAGAAAGTCAACTTTAGGGAGTTATAATTTTTTTAGAGATAAGTTAGTCACATATAAAACATTGATTACATTTTATAAGCACATCAAGTGTTAAAAAAAAAAGAGGAGAGAATAATAGCCTATTTTGTGTGTAAAGAGAATTTGGTTTAGTAGGAATTTGAATTTCTAGCAATTAAGGTTTTTTTTTTAATGATTGAACAAAGGGACATGTATTGTGGCAATTGTGCTATAATTTACATCAACAACATTCTTGTCTCAAAAAAAAATCAAAGACATCAAATTAATTGTCATTTTAGGCCTGATATCATTGCTAAAGCTCTAAGTTTCTTCATCTTATCATTTAAATGACAAGTTAAAGCTTAAATAAGTATTTATGAGTGTGTGTGCGCGCGCGCGTTTATATTTTCCTTCTTAAGCTGAGAATGTCAATAAGCTATGTATGAAATTTTTTTGCCTAAAGTTTGTATTTTTGTGGCAGAATTGACAATATGAAAAAAAAAAGTGTTTTCATGTCAATCACTCAAAATAATGAATATAACATTTTAAGCACTCCAACTTTAAATATAACATGTTAACCATGTTTTCATTGCAATCACTGTTTTTAACCCACTAGTTAAAGATTTGAATGAAAGGTTTGAGTGATTAAAATATTATATTTAAAGTTTGTGTGGTTAAAATATTATATTTAATATTTTAGGTGGATGTAATGAAAAAATAATAATAAAAAAAAACTACTCCTTGAATAAGAATAGTAACGCGTTTTTAATGCTGAAACAGAAGACAAACCTTATTTCTGAGGTACATGTTGTCGTTTTGCAGTTCCATCTCCTGAACAAAATGAGCAAATAATTCATAATAACAGAAACATTAAGTGATTGCAGTGAAAATATAACCATGGCGCTTGGCGTTACCCTTTTCTGCATGTACTCTATCTCAGCATAAAGCAATTCATTCTGAAAGCACATGTAAGTTAAAAAATTCAATAAAAGAAAATTTGAATATAATATCTAATTACTTCATAAATTATCATGCGCTTAACCTTTTTAGATCTGATTTTATTGATGCCTTTCTCCAGTCTTGTTTCAAGTTGCTTGAGGTCCCTTAAGCTCATGGTGCTAAGTGCCTCACCCATCAGATTCCTGCAGAGATTGAGAATTCTTGAACCTATGGACTTTATGATGCAGGAGAGAAGAAAAAAAAAGAGAGTTTTTTCAACTGTGTTTCACCTGTTTGAGTTTTGTAAGTTGGTGATTTGCTGACGAAGCTTGGAGGCTTCTTGCAGGTAATACTACAAGGTATAAACGAACTAACGTTAGTTAGAGACCTCAAATACACAAAGATTGAAGACATTTTTTCATCTCCTTTCTAAAAATTCATTTACTCCATACATACAATATTTCACTCGGAAAAATAAATATGATGACAGGTTTAAATATAATAACTAAATGTTTTACTTATAATGGTTCTCCTTTTATCAAATAATTAATTAAATATTTGGAATAAGTTTCTACCCATTTTTTAAAAAGTTAACACAGTATTGGTTCAAATCTTTATCCTGATTTAAGCGTCAAATATTTTTTTATGCTCAAAATGAGAGTATAATAAGATAAAACAAGAGAAGTTCTGCATTATTTTTGTTGATTTAAATAGTGTTAACTATCTGTCACATATCAGAACAAACACCTAGTTTTACTCTTATAATAGTCTCATTTTATATGGAATGAATAAAATTTTAATTTATGCTACTCAGAAAATAATTTCATTCAACAAACACTTAATATAATGAAATATAGAAATAAACTGAATTCATAGTATTGATAAACCGCAATCTGTAGAGTGCCAAGAATTCTGACCAGTGATTACATTGGTGCATGCTTCTAAAAATAATGTAATGTGTCTAGCACAAGAAAATAGTCTTTAAATATGATGATAATAAATTTATGAAGGAAATATTTAACTAACAATGTTTGTGCTTCGCATGTCCTTTTCCTGCCCCCTATTTTAGTGTTAATTACTAGATGACTAAATACATGTATTTGTCAAGCAATTCGTAAATTTGGTCCTATACTTGTAATACCTGTTGATGAAAGTAACCTGCTTAGCAAGCTTTTTTTGAATTGCATATTCTTATTTGTTCATCAAAAGCTCTTAGCATAACAAAAAAATAATAATCAACTTTACCATTAGCATGATAAAACCACCTAAGGAAATTCTTCGCATATACAAATTCATCGTAAATTTAAAGTAGTGGCTCTACTATTCTTTTATGATTTTTAATAATATTGGCTTTGATCAACCTGCTTTCTGTTGAAATATAAACTTGGTTTTAGTTGTTTAAATAAAGCTTAATTTCTATAAGTTTATTCTAGAATATGTGGTAGGTATGAAATTATTGTGTAGTAGGTGTGGTAGGTGTGGTAGGTGTTGAATTATTGTGTGGTAGGTGTGGAATTATTTGTAACCATTGGATTGTAATTGTGGTGACACAATCCTAGCCATTAATTTAGGAGGCGCCACTAGTATAAATAGGGGTGGAGTCTTTGAGTTTGAATTAAGCCAAGTAAAGGTGTTAAATAAGAGTGAAGTTTCTTCCATAAGTTGTGTTTTTAGCCTTTGTCATTTCCTAAAAGCTTTTCCATTCCAACA
>NW_018165391.1:82418-82865 GCF_001263595.1 Phalaenopsis equestris
GCTCTATCCACAACACAAAAGGATAGCTTACGAGACTTGCGAAAGAGAGGCAAGAAGGCTCTCTTCCTCATCTATCAAGCTTTAGATGAAGATGGTTTTGAGAAGATCTCAAGTGCTACTTCGGCCAAACTAGCATGGAAGAAGCTCGAGGTTTCGTATAAGGGAGAAGAGAAGGTTAAAAAAGTACGACTTCAAACTTTAAAAAGTCAATTTGATGTTTTGCATATGAAAGAAGTCAAGTTGGTCTCCGATTACTTCTCTAGAGTCATTACCATTTCCAATCAACTAAAAAGAAATGGTGAGAAGTTAGAAGATGTGGCTATCATGGAAAAGATTCTCCGATCGTTAGATTCAAAATTTGATAGTATCACAACCATTATCGAAGAGACGAAGGACTTACAAGTCATGACGATAGAGCAACTTCTGGGTTCATTGCAAGCCCATGAA
>NW_018165391.1:82875-84324 GCF_001263595.1 Phalaenopsis equestris
CAAGCAAGGATGGAGTACCAAAAATAACTATGAGAAAGGAGAAAGATCTACAAGAGGACGTGGTCAAGGGCACTCAAATTCGAGGTATGATAAATCTCAAATTAAGTGCTATAATTGTAACAAGTTCGGACATTATGCGAAAGAATGTAGAGCACCTAAGTACAAAGTGAATGAAAGAGTCAACTACATTGAAGAAAAAAGTGAAGAAGATGGCACTCTACTTCTAACTTACAAAGATAATGAAAGAGGTGAAGATAGTACATGGTACCTGGACACCGGTGCAAGCAACCATATGTGTGGGAGACGAAGCATGTTCGTAGAGCTTGATGAATCAGTAAGTGACAATGTGTCTTTTGGAGATGAGTCCAAGATAGAGGTGAAAGGCAAAGGTAACATTCTCATCCGTCAGAAAAATGGGAAGCATCAATTTATTTCTAATGTTTACTTTGTATCGAATATGAAAAACAACATCTTGAGTTTAGGGCAACTCTTGGAGAAAGGATATGATATTCACTTGAAAGAAAATACTCTCTTCTTAAAAGTCAATATTGGTAACTTGATTGCTAAGGTGCCAATGTCTAAAAATAGAATGTTCTCACTCAACATTCAAAATGATATTGCCAAATGTCTGAAGACCTGTTATAAAGATGCTTCTTGGCTCTGGCATCTTCGATTTGGGCATCTCAACTTTGGAGGACTCGATTTGCTTTCAAAGAAAGAGATGGTGAGAGGACTACCTTGCATCAACCACCCTGATCAATTATGTGAAGGATGTTTACTCGGAAAGCACTTTAGAAAAAGCTTTCCAAGGGAGTCAAGTTCAAGAGCCCAAAAGCCTCTTGAGCTCATACATACAGATGTCTGTGGTCCAATAAAGCCAAACTCACTCGGTAAGAGCAACTATTTTCTTCTCTTCATAGATGATTTTTCACGAAAAACATGGGTGTATTTCTTAAAACAAAAATCAGAGGTTTTTGGAATATTCAAGAAGTTTAAAGCAGATGTAGAGAAAGAGAGTGGTCTCAAGATCAAAGCTATGCGATCTGATCGAGGAGGAGAATTCACTTCAAAAGAATTTCAAGAATTCTGTGAAGCCAACGGAATACGTCGACTTCTAACTGTTCCAAGATCCCCCCAACAAAATGGAGTAGCACAAATGAAGAATAGAATCATCCTCAACATGACAAGGAGCATGTTAAAAAGCAAGAAATTGCCGAAGGAGTTTTGGGTAGAAGCGGTTGCATGTGTTGTTTATTTGGCTAACCGATCACCAGCAAGAAGTGTGTTGGGAAAGACACCACAAGAAGCATGGAGTGGAAGGAAGCCCGACATCTCTCATCTACGAGTTTTTGGATCCATAACTCATGTACACATACCTAACGAGTAAAGGAGTAAGCTAGATGACAAGAGCGATAAGTTCATTTTCATTGGTTACGACAACAACTCAAA
>NW_018165392.1:0-4067 GCF_001263595.1 Phalaenopsis equestris
TAGACCTCAACCAAAAGTGAGGTCAACATAGTGGTTTGAGAACATGTCTAGAAGTTTTAAGCTTGGTCTAAAGCCTAAAAATAGAAGGGAATAAAGATAATTCTCACCCCACTTCAATTTCAGCCCTAAAATCTAAGTGAAGAGTGAGAGATCTTGGAAAAATGTCTTCTTAGGAGATTGATATGAAGAAAAAGGAGGAAGCTATGAAGAATAATTTCATTAGTCAAAGTGCGCAAGAGTTATACAATAGTTTTTTAGCTGTTAATATCTTAGTTATTAGTATGGAAAGAATAATGGAGAAAATCACAAAAAATGAGGATGATGTGGCTTCAATTGAAGCAAAAGTGATGGAAGTTAACACACATTTGTAGCATATTGGATGACAACTTAAGATGTAATTTAGCCACACAAGTTTTATAGAAGAAACGGACAAAACTATGTATTTGAAAATAAATGGATTGAAGAAAACTCAACCAGAGTTCTTCACCACAGTCCGTTCTATAAGATCTATATTTCAAATGCCCAAGGAGAAACTAATGAAAGGTCAGGATTCATTCCATCGGAAGAAAGTGGAATTAAGTTCTAAGTTCAGTGTTTGTTTGTGTTAGGTGTTTGTTTGTTTGTTTTGTGTTTTTTGTGTGTTTTTAGTGTTAAGTTTGTTTAGTGTTTATGCTTAGGAATTATCTTATCCAAGATTCTTTGGATTGAGAAATTATGTATCACAAATGTTTGTATTTATTTGTAGACTAATATAAGTGTTTGTTTGTGTGTAAAATTTTGTGTTAAATAGAATTAGTTAAGATTGGTGAATTTCGAGAAAGAGGAGAGTTGATGGGGAAGAAAATAGTCATAAAAGATTTATAAGACTATTTAGGGGTGGTTGACTTAGGCTAGATGTTCATTTCACTAAAAATCAAAAATATCAAAATTCATGCACTGGCGCCTAAATGCCAAACCCCATTTTTAAGCGCTAAACAACCCGAGAGATAGGCACCTAAGAACCGAACCAGTCGTGCTTAAGCGTCGATTCACTTAAACCAGTTTGTAAATGGTTAAAGGTGAAAAATAAACCCGAAAAAACCATTTTTACCCCCCTTGCCGTCGTATTTTTTGTTTGAGTTCATGATTTATGTTCTTCTATAGTGGAGATTTCTCGATGGATTCAAGTCAAATTTGTTAGATTTGATCTTCCTAAGGTAAGAGTTTCACTTCTATGTAAAAATTTTTTATTTTGACCATGTATTTTGAGCACATTGTGGATTTGACTAAAAATCACTATTCATGATGAAAATTTTAGAAAAACCTATTAAAAATACATAGAAATGTTAGTTTAAGCTTTTAGAATTTAAGTTTAGTGATTTAGTCTTGAATTTAGGATTTATTGTGAATTTTATGGGATTTTTAGAAATGGCCCCAAGAATGAAGAGGAGTAAAGGGAAGTTCCATTTCAATTCAAGCAAGTTTAATTCGAGCAAGTTTGTTAGCATGAAAGATCATGACATGTATAGCGACGCACTGCAGTCGAGAAAATTAATTTATGGGAGATTTTTTAAAAGTCCAGGTGGAGCAGTGGAAGATTTGATTGTTAGCAAATAGTGGGAATAATTTTGTTGTTTTTCTGTTGTGGTTGTGATTTCTGTTGTTCGGGGGTTTTAAGCTAATCTCTTAAGCTAATCTCTTTGAAACTGAAGAAGATGGGGTCTTGGTTCAAGGAAAATTAGTGTTTTTCTCCCATGAGGTAATAAATCTATTTTACCAGTTGCCCCCTAGTATGTTATGCTTTTATTCAAATTATAGTCCGACTGAGGAGGAGTTGGAAGAGAACATAGCATCATTGATCGGTGGAGGAAGACTGTGGAAGATCACAAATGAATAAAGTGTTAACTTCCCCGTGTCAAAGTTAGGTGCTACATCGAAAGCATGACACAACTTTATTTCTGTTTGTCTACTACCAATCAACCACCTCAACAAAGTTACTCGAGATAGAGCTACCTTGAACTATTGCATTTAGTAGTTTAAGTCAATTAACATTGGATCTCTAATTTATCATATTATCATCAGTTCTACTACCGCTGCCACTACTGCAGGTTTGAGATTTGCATCCTTGATCTTTTCCTTATGTGAGCAGGCAGGTGTTAGATTCAATAGCTGAGTGGAGATACTGTAGCCTTTAAAGCCCATCACAAGTGTTAATGTGAAGTCTTATTCATAAATTCGATCTTTGGCTGGAGAGAAGGATTTTCTAGAAATTCAGGTGCCTCTACTTCTCACAAGGTCAGACTTCTGGTTCTAATTCGTAATCACATTTATTGCAAAGGATGTTAGATAACATCAATTATACTGCAGACAAAGTAGATTTAAAGAATTTTGTTGATCATAATGGACAAAGTAGTAAATTTAGAGAATTTTGTAGATCATATAGATGGTTATATGAGAAGACATTATGAGGAAAAATTTCACTCATCTATGGAAAACCTTATTAGGGGTGACTAAAGTATAGTTTTTACTTCATATCCACAATATCTATCATATGAGCCTACTGCCTTTTAGGATATAAATTATAGTGATGATGACGATGAGGAGGAGGATTAAATTGTGTAGTTTAGTTTTTTTTATTGTGAATTTTATGTGGTACTATTATATTGTACTATCAACTTATTTTGTGTTGTACTTGTTGATACTACTACTTTGTTTGTGTTTTGTTCTGTTAGACACTGTTATGATGTATTTACATTATTGTGAGCAGTTATATTTTATTTTTGTGGTAGTGATTGTGATAACTGTGTTGTCTAGTGTATTTTGTTAGTTTGTGTTGAACTTCATCCTAAATTTTAGGAAGGTTTAGAATATTACTAACTTTAATTTATGAACTTCATGTTTAAAATTTTCAATTTACCACCAGGTATATTCTTTATGTTGATGTAGTGAATTTTTTTTTAGTGTGTGTTTGCTTTTATGTTATCCTCCACTCTATAGAAGTCTAATGAATCTCTAATGTTAAAATTAAATTAAAATTTGATCAATTAATATTTACTCCTTTTTTTAATTGTTGTACTTTCATATTTAGGATGTAAAAATTTCTGTAAGCATGTTATTTTAAGCTTTCACTCCTGCCTCTTCATAAAGATGATGCTAAAATGTTTTATCTTATTAAAAATTTAAGTTTGGGGGGATGAAAAATTTTCTAAAACTTGAAGTTTATTTGTTCTCAAATGTGCTACAAATAAATTTGATTTTGATTTTAAAAAATGATTATATATATGAAGTTATATTAGGGAAGTAAGATTTTGAATATAGAAATGAGTAAGAGAATTTAGTTGAAACCTAATTCATTTGAACATAAACCTGTTATTATCCAAATGGTATCAAATAATCAGTTTAAGGGAGCACCAACTGAAGAACCAAATTTACATCTTGCAAATTCTAGAAGTGGAATACAAAATCATTAAAGGTCTATCCAGATATAGTAATCCTCACCTGAAAAAGAAAAAAAAAGAGAGAAAAGAATAAGAAAAAGAAAAAGAAAGTTGAAATAGGGAGGAGAAGAAGGGAGGAGAAGTTTGAGGATCAGTGCCTAATAAAAAATTGGTTCTACATTTGATCTTTTTAAAGTGTAAGACTTGATAAAATTTTAAGCTTATAAATATAATATAGTAAGAAAAATTATTCTTATTAAAAATTTTTAAGTAGAGAAAAAAAGAACTAAAATCTAAATTTAGATCAAATATTTCTGAACTAGGTAGAAACTCAAATTTTCAGACTTTTTTACATTAAGAAATTCTAAACTCTAAGTTGGTCTCTTTTTCTAGTCTTTTTTAATTGGATTACATATTTCTAGATGAAAATTTTAGAAAACCCTAAAGAAACTCAATTACATAATCTACTTATTTTGGCTTTGAAAGATTGGAATGTCACTTGAGGACAAGTAACATTTTAAGATTGGGGGATTTTGATACACCTAAAATATATACTCTTTATGTACACATTTTTATACCCTATTTTTGAGAATTATGCTTTAATAGAAGGTATTTGTGTGTTTTCTTTTAGGTACAATCAAATGGATGAAA
>NW_018165392.1:4082-18536 GCF_001263595.1 Phalaenopsis equestris
AAAGAGTGAAAAAGATCAAATTTGTAGCAAAAATAAAGAAGGTGTACAAAATAATTGTGGCGCCTAAGCACCCAAAACTAGTGCTTAAGCGCTAGTAAAACCGAGAAGGTCACACCTAAGCGCCAAGTAAGCACCAGAAGTAGTTAACTAATAGTAAGAATCGCATGAGATTGTGCATAAATAAGGAAATAAATAATAATCACATGAGATTGTATGTATGGGAATGTAATTCATACAGATTGTCCATGAGATTGTCCTTCAAATAAGAATAGTAGTTTGAATGACATGAGATTGTCCTAATGTACATTCAATCATAAATAAGAATCACATGAAATTGTCCTTCAAAGTTAATTCCATGTATTTTCATGTCCTTTAACTAATAGTAAGAATCGCATGAGATTGTATGTATGGGAATGTAATTCATATGATTGAGTGCAAATAAATAGGGAAATAAACTTTGAAGGGTGTAGAATTAGAGGACTTTAGAGGACTTTAGAGTGGAGAATTTGTAATTCATATGATTGAGTACAAATATCTAGTTAAGTTTAGTTAGTAGTTTACTTTACTTACCATTGTCAAAAATTACAAAAAGAATTGAACTTTCATTCTTATTATAATATCTATAGTCTGAGTAAGAATATTTTGCAAAGTAAAATTTGTTATCTAATTTCTTCTGATTTTAGTTGCATATTGTATTTTTTCCCTGTGGGTTCGATATTTGGAGCTTAATAAAAAAGTCTTATATTACTTGATAACAATACGTATACTTGCGTAGTTTCCCATATTTAAATATAGTAACTACATTCTTATTTTCTTCAAAGTCAATTTTTTGGCAGCCATTGCAAAGTAAGAAATATAAGGAAAAATTAAGAATATAACTACATACATCGTATTGTGATATAAAATCGAGATCAATCCTCTCCCTCTCTACTAATTTAAATTAAATCCCAAAGATAGGTTTTAGGAGTTATATAGAAAAAATTCAAGCAAAAACCATCAAAAGGAAGCTTCTAGGCGGTTTTCCAACTGCAGCGCCTAGGCGCCAGATCTAGGCGCCTAGACATCGGACATTATGTAATTTGGCGCTTAGGCAATGATTTTATGTGCCTAGACGCCAGTGCACAGTTTTGCACCGCCTCGCCTAAGGTCCAAATAACTCTTATTCCTTCTTTAAAATTCAATATTTAAAGTGTTTTATGTATTTTCTTAACATGAAAGTCTCCAAAGCACATATAATTCATCGAAATTACTTCTTTTATATATATAAAAAAAAAACTTAAATTACTTATAAAGATAAGTATGGTTTGCCTCCCACAAAGTACTTGATTTAACGTCGTCAGCCCGACATTTCCAATCTTTACTTTGGGTGACTCAACATTAAAACCTCATTATTAATGTCTTTATCCATCAAAATAAGTTTTCAACCTATGTCAATTAACCTTAAATATTTTTTACTTTTTAGATTTTCAATTTTTACTACTCCATATGGGTAGACTTTTATCACAATATATGGCCCCATCCATTTAGACTTCAGTTTTCCGAAAAATAATTTCAATCTTGTATTATATAATACAACTTTTTATCCAGGTTCAAATTCCTTATTTATAATCCTTTGATCATGTTAGTTTTTCATTTTTTCTTTATAAATTTTAGCATTTTCATAAGATTCATTTCTGATTTCATCATGCTCATTCAGTTGTAATAATTTTTTTTATCACTGGTGTCTTTTAAATTAAAATAAATTCCTTAATCACCCAATAAGCTTTATGCTCTAATTTCACTGGTAAGTGACAAATCTTTCCAAAAATAAGTTTATATGGGGAATTCTTATGGGAGTTTTGTATGACGTCCTATAAGCCCATAATGCAGTATCTAATCTTGTAGACTAATCCAATTTGTTAGGATTTATAGTATTTTCCAAGATTCTATTAATTTCACAGTTAAATAATTCTGCTAGATCACTAGTCTAAGGGTGATCGAAACTGGAGATCTGATGTTTAATATCATATTTTTGAACTAGATTCTCAATTCTTTTATTCTTGAAATGAGATCCCCTGTCTGTAATGATTACACTTGGCATTCCATATCTTGTAAAAATATTTTTCATTAAAAATTTTGAAAGACTCCGAGCATCACAACGAGGTAAAGCAACCGCTACAATCAATTTTAAAACATAGTCTAGTACAATTAATTTATATAAGTTTTCAAAAGAGGGCACAAATGGTCCCATAAAATCCAATCCCCATGTATAAAAAATTTCAACTTCTAATGTAAAATTTTTGGGCATTTTGTTCCTTTTCAAAATATTTCCTACTCGCTGACATTGATCACATGCTTTTACATATGTATTAACATCCTTAAATAGAGTAGGACAATAAAATCCAGATTGTAAGTTTTTGTATGCAGTTCTATCAATTCGAAAATGTCACCCAAATTCAGAGTCATGACTTTTTTGAATAACTTTTTTGGTTTCTTCATAAGGTACACATCTCCAAATAACTTGATATTTACATTGCTTATACAAATACGGGTCATCCCAAAAGTTAAACTTTGCATCGTGAATAAATTTCTTTTCTTGTTGAGTTTTCAATCCATACAGTAAAATATCGCTAACAATAAAGTTAACTATGTCAACATACCATAGTACACGCCAGATATTAATAGTGTATAATTTTTCATCAGAAAATTTTTGTTAATTTCACTTTCATGATTGAATGGGTTTTCCCATTCCAGTCTAGATAAATGATCAGCCATTTGATTATCAGATCTCTTCCTATCTACTACTTCAAAGTCAAATTCTTGCATCAGAAGGATCCATCTAATTAATCTTAGTTTCACGTCCTTCTTTTGCATTAGATATCTTATAACATAATGATATGTATGAACAACACATTTAGCTCCAATGATATATGACATAATTTTATCAAAAGCACATACAATTGATATTAACTCTCTTTCAGTAGTGTTATACTTGAGTTTCATTTAGAGTTTTACTAGCGTAATATATAACTTTAAAAAGGCTATCACATCTTTGTCCTAAAACAGTTCAAATTGTATAATCAATGGAATTGCATATTAGCTCAAACAGTTTCCCCTAATATGGTGAAACTATTATATGAGCAGTGATTAATTTTTCTTTTAATAATTTGATGGTATTTATGCACTCTTGGTTAAAATCAAATTTTGCGTCTTTTTCTAAAAGTTGGCATAGAGGGTTTGTAATTTTTTTAAAATCTTTAATGTATCTCTTATAGAAACCAACATGTCCTAAAAAACTTCTAACCCCTTTCACAGTAGTAGGAGGAGGTAGTTTAACAATAGCTTAAATTTTTGTCAGATCTACTTCAATACTTTTTTTAGAAATTTTATGTCCAAGTATAATTCCTCCTACAACCATTAATTAACTTTTCTCCCAATTTAGTGCTAAATTTGTCTCTTCACATCATTCTAAATTTTTTTTTTCTAAATGATTTAAACATGAATCAAATGAAGTACCGAACACTGAAAAATCATCCATAAAAACTTCTATTCGTTTTTTAATTAAATCGCAGAAAATAGACATCACACATCTTTGAAAATATTGCAGGTGCATTACATAAATCAAAGGGCATTCATCTAAAAACAAAACTACCATAAGGACTAGTAAATGTTATCTTTTCTTGATCCTCAGGAGCAATAGGAATTTGGTGATAACCAATATATCCATCTAAAAAGCAGAAATATCTGTGCCCAGCTAGCCTATTGATACACCAAAATAATATTTAATTTTAAGTATATATTTTATGTTTTTTATATTGCACTTTAAAGAAGGGTATATTTGTGTTTGTTGTAGGTATTTTTTTTTATAGGTATATCAATTTTAGGCATTTGGAGCACAAGTAGCAAAAAAGACAAAATTTAGAGCCAAAACAACAAAGTTTTGATTTCTAGCGTAAGATGCACCAGATGCGCCAAAGCCCATAACAGTGCGATCTTCAGCAAACTGGTGCATGATGCGCCAGATTGGTGCTAGGTGCACAATTTGATAGATATTTGGCGCATGATGCTCCAGATTTGGCGCCAGATGCGACAAGGACGGTTTTTTGCGAATTAAGGTGGTTCGAGACAAATTTTGTGCAAATTTTCAAAGGGACACATGTTCTAAATATCACTTGTAGTAATTTAATGCATCTAAATACTTTGAGAGGTTCTGTTATCAAGAGATATGTCTCTTGGATCAATGGACATGTCATTTGAATTCAAAAGAGTTGACTTTTGGAAAGAATTTAGGAGGGAATTTTGAATTCTTTTTGGAGGGAGACAACCTTCAATAAAAGAGAGGGAAGTTTAGGGCTTGAAGAGGAGGTGAGTACAGGTGTGTGGCATGAGTTAGAGAGAGAGAGAAAAAGGGAGAGAAAGTCAAAGGCTTGGAGATTTTCTTCAAGAATTGTAAGAGGAGAGGAAATGTGAGAGATTTCTTCTTCATTACACTTCTAAGAGAGAATTAAGAATGTTTGTAAAAAGAGAAAGACTTGGAGAGAACTTCTAGGAGTTTGCATGGGAAGGATTGTGAGATAAGTTGTGTCTTTTATTTATTTTATTTTGTAAACTTGTTTTTATTAATGAAATCCATGTTTTGTCGTATCCTTCTCATGAATTCTGAGTAGTCTTCTTTATCCTTCTCCCTACTTTGATTATGTGAAGAGTTGATTTTATTTTATATGGTTTTAAATGTCAATATTTTATGATGATTTGAACTCTGATCTTCATTTACTTTTTGATCTGGCCAACTGAAATGTTAAAATGTGTTGAGAAACATATGTTCCAAAAGGGCTATGATTTCTACAACATGCGGAGAATCACATTTGATTTCATGGGAGAGTATTTCATCCATGGAATTGGGTGCAAATAAATAGGGAAATATACTTTGTTGGATGCATAATTAGATATTTTAAGGTGATAGATTAAGATCCCCAATTTGGTCCAGTTGATTGGAAACTGATGCAAGATTGTTAACCCTTAAGGGAGGGAGTAGTGGGAGCTTTGGAGTGGCAGCCAGTATCCTCCCAGCCTAATGGTGCGGGTAGATTTAGTATGTTAATTTTGCAATTATTTTTCAATATTAAAAAATACACTTGACAAATATAATAATAAATATGCAATGTAATCCCAACAAATATAAATTTAATAAAAATAATTTATCTTTAAAACTCTTTTAAACTGTTGAATCCCCTTTAAAAATAACACAAGTATATGTATCGCTCAAGTAATAAAGGGATCTAATGGAGTCCTAGATATCAATCCCACAGGGAAGTTGGAAATGCCTGTAAATAGTTCTTGAGATTATAATGTAAAGTACTATTTTAAAAGTACAAAAAGTAAAGTGCAAAGTTTGAATATTAACTACTAAAGTGAATGTTTTTTAAAATACAGTTGAAAGACAAAGTTAACTAAATTAGAAACTAAACTTTCAAAAGTAAAATTATGAATATTAAATAAATTTTTTGTTGATGGAAAGTTTAAATCTACAAAAACATCCTTCCCCTTAGCATATGAAATGTGAAGAAATTAAAATCTTTTGAAAAGGTATGTTTAAAAACTATTTTGTGCCAAATAGGAGCAATCATATTCTTTACCCTCTTCCGAGTGCTATAAAGAACATTGAATAATCCAGAGTTTGGTTTCTAATTTCGTGGTTAGGCTGGGAGGATACCAGATGCCACTCCAGAGGTCATACTACTCCCTCCCCTGAGGGCTAACAATCTCGCATTAGTTTCCAATCAACTGGACCAAATTGAGGATTTTAATCTGTCACCTTAATATATTTTTCTATTTATTTGCACTCAATTTCAAGGATGACATACTCTCCCATGAAATCAAATGTGATTATCCCAATGTTGTAGAAATCATATCCCTTTCGGAACATATGTTTCTCAACACATTTTAACATTTCACTTGGCCAGATCGAAAAATAAATGAAGATTGGAGTTTAAATCATCACAAATTATTAACATTTAATACCAAAGAAAACAAAATTACTTGAGAAGGATAAAGAAGACTACTCAAAATTCATGAGAATTATACGATAAAACATGGATTTCATATATAAAAACTAGTTTACAAAACAAAAGAAATAAAAGACACAACTTATCTCACAATCCTTCCCAAACAAATCCCTTGAAGTTTTCTTCAAGCCTTTCTCTCTTTACAAGCATTCTCAATTCTCTCTTAGAAGTGTAATGAAGAAGAAATCTCTCACCTTCCCTCTCCTCTTACAGCCCTAGAAGAAAATCTCTAAGCCCTTGACCTTCTCTCTCTATATCATCCTCTTGCCTTTCACGCCACCCCCCTTTCACATCACAGCCAACTCCTTGAAGTCTTTTTCTTTTATTAGAGGTTGCCTCCTTTCAAAAGGAATTCAAAATTCCATTCAAAAGTCCACTTTTTTTAATTCAAAAGATGTATCATTTGATCCAAGAGACATAACCCTTCATAAAATAACATTCTAACTTCATAAAATAACCTTCTAAAGTGTCTAGATGCATTGAATTACTCCAAAAAGTGTTTAGAACATATGTCCCTTTAAAAATTTGCAAAAAAATTGCTTTGAACTGCCTTAATTAGCAAAAGATCATCTCTGACGCATCATTCGCCAAGGCTCTGTCAAACGGCGCATCATGCGATAGATTCCTAAAATTTGTTGTTTTGGCTCTAAATTTTGTCCTTTTTGCTACTTTTGCTCAAAATGCCTAAAAATGATATACCTATAATAAAAACACAAAAATATCCTTCTTTAAAGTACAATATCACCAAAAATAGACATAAAATATATACTTAAAACAACATATTATTTTGGTGTATCAAAATCCTCAAAACTTAAATGTTACTTGTCCTTAAGTGACACTTCTATTACATAAAAGCATATGACTTAGGATAGAGATCAACTCATAACTTCTATACTTTAGTTTAATAAATAGAATAACAAAATTTAAGAAAAACCTTTAATAACTTAGATTCAAATTCTAAGTCTAAGAGTACTTAGTAATCAGCAATCAAGTTGAAGATTTCTGAATCTCTATTGATTTCAAGAAGAACTAAAATTCATCATATTAAAGACATTTAGAACATTCATATGAAAAATAAATTCATGAAAACTTTACTAGGAATTCAACTAATACGCCAATACAAGTTTAGAAAATGTAATAAAGCTCCTTTATTAAGTTGATTCAAATGAAGCCAATTTTTGATTTGGCATCTCCTCAAGCTTCTCCTCACATTCTCCTCACTTATTTTTCTTTTTTTTTCTTTTAGTTTTTTCAATATAACCTTTTTCAACACTTTTGTTTCTTCAGGTGAGGATTACTATATCTGGATAGCCTTCAATAGTTTTGAACTTCATTATTATCTTCTTAAAGTAAAAACTCCTTACCTTTCTTCATTTAGTAAATTCATATCAATCTCATTGCTTTTTCCTTACATGAAACTCTAAAATTCTTAACACTTTAAAATACAATTTCCTTTACTTTAAATAGAAAAAACATAGTCTTATCCTATCATACCAAATATCTTCTAACTTTAGAATTGACCTTCATTATTAAAAAAATTTTACCTAAATTTACCATAACATTTATAAACATAAGTATAGTCATTTAAAATTTAATTTCAAATTAATTTTAAAAATATAGTTAATTGAGGACAATAAAATTTAGTTTACTTCTTTTCAAAAGAAATTTTTCTTCCCCCCAAGCTTAAGTTTTTAAGTAATTTTAAAAATATTTTAGTACAAAATTTATTAGGTGAAAGAAAATAATTAATGCATGAAAATAAAAACTGACCTGTAGAGGATTTTTTATTATGAAACTGGGCTTTCGTATACTGCAGGTGCTAACTTTAAAAACATACATACAGGCTTTAAAGCATTAAATGAGACATAATATATTCTAAAAAATTTGCTGAGAATTAAAAAATAGAAATACAAAAAGTGAAAAACAAAAACTGAAAAATACTAAAAATACAGAAAAAGTAAAAATCTACAGTTATTACTACAACATAAAATAAAAGTCTTTACTACAACAATCTTAAATGAGAGTACACCACATCTCAATCACAAATAACAAACAAACATCAAAACACACTGAACTAAACTCATAAAAATATCACTCTTAATCACCTTCCTCCTCCTAATCATCATCATCTTCTTCTTCTTCTTCTTCCTCATCTTCATCTTGAATAGGAGCATAGAGATTGAAACAAGGGAAAGGAGGAAATTCCACATTGGGCTCAACCCTAAGATGTTTCACCATAGCATTCTCAAAATCTATATCATGTCGAACTCTCCTTTACTGATATTCATCATTATAAGCATTTATTACTCCAATCTCTCCAATCCTTCTCTGAATATTAATTATGTCCATTTGTTGAATCATTAGTTGGTCCATAATGTTTTCCAGTGATGCAGAGCGAGAAGTAAATGCTCCTATAACTGATGTAGAGGGTCTATCCCTTCTACCACCTCTAGATTCAACAAATGATTCAACTCTTTGAATCATATGCTTCCTAATAGGATTTTTGTGCCTGTAATCTTTCTTCATTTCTATGGGACTCTACTCCTGATTTCTCACATAAAGTGAAAATCAGGGTAGGATATCCCAAACCACTAGCTGTAGAACTACCAGCTATACTCCGAGCATGATGAACTATAAAAGCACCAGCATTTATTGCTTTCATGTTCTGAATTTAATAGTTAAACACTTCTCTGTCCTTCGTTACATCAGCAAGATGAGTCGTTGGTAATAACTTAGCACAAATGAAGTGATGTCATACCTTTGATTGACTAGTCAATAGGAAAGCAGAGAAGTTAATTATTTTGTTATTATTAATCTTCCATTCTCCTTTTTCATCGATCAAAAAGGCAATCACTTCATCTAGTGATCAATCAGTCATCACGAATGCAGTGTACTCACCATGATATACATTCCTTAGCCCATAAAAAGCATTGATCCGATCAATAATAAAATCAACTTGCTTACCTCAAACCAGTATGTGATCTCCCTCAGTGAACCTCGGGTTAGCATCAAACTCCCAAATCATGGGAACAATCGCTACTGCAATGAAGTAGCAGAATCTTTCCCAGTTTCTAGCGAGGATCAACCTTTCGATCTCGCCACCCGGGTTTGTAAACGCCCGTTCATGGATCAATATTCTGGCCTCCATTTGAGTATTATAACTATATTGGGCCTTGAAGTTAACAAATCTTAGTGCATCAAAATATTCGGACGGTCTTCCTCTTTTCACTCGGGGAGCCATTTGAAAATCTATGAAAATCCAAATAAATTACTAAATAAAAAATCTAACTCCCCAAATAAGGTTATTTGGTAAGAAACTTTTCACCATGAGTTTTCTTCAAGCTTTTTTATCAAAAAAAATCCTAAATTTTGGATCTTCCACAATGTAGGAAAAATCCATTGTGAAAATAAAAAATTTCTAAGTTAAATTGAAGCTCTTACTAAGAGAATATGAAATCTATGATTTTTGGCCTCCAAAATCTTGTCTAGTGCTCTTAATGTAAAGTCCTAGGTCAAGGTTTAAAGGTAATAGACGACCCAAGTAGTGAAAATAGAGCTTGTCCTTGTGATTTTGTGGTTTTTTAGGCAATCTGGCATTTTCAGGTTTTTGGCGCATTATGCTCCAACTCTCTGTAAAACGATGCATCATGTGCCAACGCCTTAATCTTCCAGATTTTAGTTTTTGTGAAAATCTGGTTCGTACCACTTTATGTTTACCTCTAATTAACTCAAATGAACTTTATAAGCATGATTAAACATTATTCTAACATCAATCTTTTACAAACAATACAAAACTTACTTTTATATATAAAATCCGCGCTATTACAAACTAACATTTATCAAGCCAACAAACATTTATATCAGTGTGTAAAGAAAACCAAAACATCCTAACACTGAAGTCTAAACATCAAAATTTTCAAACACAAACATCAAACACAAACATCGATATAGTTAAACAATAAAAGTAAAGGCAATCCAACTGAAGAAATAAATAAAAAAAATAGTACTAAACAAAACATTCCGTACATAAACTAAGTTCAAACATCTTCTTCACTCTCATCCTCTTGGATATCTCCCAAAGATTGGTAGTGCACATATAGGTTGTAGAAGGGTCGGTAAGGAAACTCATCAGTCGAATCCTCTCCAATCCAAGAATGTTTCTTAAACATGCATACCAAGCCGTCTTCAATACGCTCAGTATATTCAAAATGTTCCTTACCCCAATTCAGATGATCTAACATTTTAGAAATATGCCCAATTACATGCATAAGATTATACACCTCTTTTTCTATCTTCTTGATCCTCTTCAAAAGTGCATTAGAACTGAAGTAAGGCTGAATAAGTGATGAATTCTGGGATTTCTGATCCATCAGTACATTCATATCATTTTCATCTCTCATTCTAGTACACTGCAATAGACTTCTGGATCCATCGACTTCCAAGGAAGAAGCACTTTTTCCCAACTTTCTGATCCATCAGTACATTCATATAATTTTCATCTCCCTTTCTAGTACAACTGTAATAAACTTCTAGATCCATCGGCTGCCAAGGAAGAAGCTCTTTTTCTCAACTTTCATAAGGTACTTGCGATTGATTGCATAGTAGGAAAATAGTGGATAGATGTCCAAGCCTAGTTGCAGATTCATTCACAATCAAACCCAAAATCAATTTTATAATGATAGCTCCAATATCAATAGGTTTTCCAGTTTTAATACAATAATTTAAAATAGCACTCTACTTAGTCACCTTACTGATTTTCATAGTAGGCAGCAATTTCAATGCAATAAAGAACTGCCATGCCTCAGAAGTACGATTTAACAACAATGGCCAAAAAACTTACATTCCCATCATCTCTGGCCTCTGAATTTGCATCTTCATCTGTAAGGTATTGATAGAGGTCATTCATATTATCTCTCATAGGGGGCAAAATTCACGTAATGACAGATAGGTACATTTTTAATCATAAACATCTCGTTTATTCTTGAAGGAGTGAACTACACAAACCTGCTTTGTACATAGACAATTCCTTGGTTGATTCCATGTAGATTTGCATAAAACTCTTTTACCACAGGGACAACTACAACGGCAGTAGTGTAACAAGCACTTCCCAACGTCTCTACGCAATGATCTCTTCAACTCGAGTATTCGGTGTATTGAATCCTCAATTCACAAACCCTCTTTCTTTGATTAGCCTCTTCTTCACTAGAACTCAATCATGCTTCTGTGCATTAAAACTGACAAAGTTTCTCCGGTTGAAATCGCAGTATCTTTAGAGTGGGACGCCATTGGATTTAAAATCTAATGGCTCTTCCCTCGTTTTCCCTCATCAAATAGACTTAGGAATCGATTTTCAATAGTTATAAGGAGAGCAAACTGCCAAAAACTGCTTTTTGAAACGTTTTAAGTCATTTTCATCGCTGCAGCGCATCATGCGCCAGCACTCTGGAATTCGTCACTCTGGAATTCGTCACATCATGCGCCATTCTGGAGCATCATGCGCCAATTCTAAAAACTGCATGATTTCATTTTTGATCCAATAAATTCTTAATTATTCCATAAAATTAGGTAATTAAAGATGTTTCTAAAAGTTTTCGCAAATACACGGACTATATAGAGATATGCATATAAATATAAGTAAAATATTTCAAACAAAAACTCAAAGGCAAAGTAAACAATGATAAATATAGGTTTCCTCTCACAAAGTACTTGGTTTAATGTCGTTAGCTTGACATTCCCAGTCTTTATTCTGGGTGACCCAACATTGCAGTTTCTTTAAAAATTGGTCTTTGACCATCAGAATATGGTTTCAATTTGTGCCCATTCACTTTTAATATCCTTCCAGTCTTGGTATCTTCAATATTAACTGCTCCGTAAGGATAGAATTTTATAACTTTGAATGGCCCTTTCCATCTAGACTTCAGTTTCCCTGGAAATAATTTTGATCTTGTATTATATAATAAAACTTCCTATCCAGGTTCAAATTCCCTTTTTATTATCTTTCGATCATGCCATTCTGTTATATTTTCTTTATAAACCCTCACATTATCGTAAGATTCATTCTTAATTTCTTCAAGCTTATTCAATTACAATAATCTTTTCTCACTAGCTTCTTTCAAATTAAAATTGAATTCTTTTATAGCCCAATAAGCTTTATGCTCTAATTCTACTCATAAGTGACAAGTCTTCCCAAAATTAATCTATAAGGGGGACATTTCTATAGGTGATTTATAAGCTGTCCTATAAGCACATAATGTAATATCTAATCTAGTGGCCATATCTAATCTAACAGACTAATCCATTTTACTAGGATTAACACTCTTTTCTAAAATTATCTTAATTTCACGATTAGATACTTATTCTAAACCACCAGTCTGGGGATGATAAACAGTTGCAATTTTATGCATTATATTATATTTTTCCACCAACTTTGCAATTGTTGCATTTCTAAAATGAGATCCTTCATCGATAATGATTACTCTCGGCATTTATATCTTGTAAAAATATTTTTAATTGAAAACTTTGAAATACTCCGAGCATCAAACCGAGGTAAAGTGATTGCTTCAATCCATTTTGAAACATAATCCATTGCAATAAATATATAAATATTTCTGAATGAAGATATAAATGGTCCTATAAAATTCAATTCCAATGCATCAAAAATTTCAATTCCAAATTAAAATTTAAAGTCATTTCATTTCTTCTTGAAATATTTCCTACTCTCTAACATAGATCACATGTTTTTATGTATATATTAACATCTCTAAATAGAGTAGGCCAATAAAATCCAGATTGTAAAATTTTATAAACGGTTCTTTCATTCCCAAAATATCATCCAAATTCAGAATCATGACATTTCTGAATAATTTCATGGGTCATCCAAAAAATATGATTTTGCATCATGATTGAATTTCTTTTCCTATTGTTTTGTTAGCCCATATGGTAAAATACCACTAACAATATAATTTACACTATCAACGTACCAAGGTATTTCCCATCCTTTTACAACATAAAGTTGTTCATCAAGAAAATTTTTGTTAATTCCTTTTTTCAAATCAAGTATTTCTTCCTGTTCTAGCCTAGATAGATTATCAACAATTTGATTATCAGTCCCTTTCCTATTGATTGCCACAAAATCAAACTTTCACATCAGAAGTACCCATCTAATTAATCTTGATTTCACATCCATCTTTTGCATTAAATATTTAATAGTCGAACGGTCAATTTGCACAATACATTTAGCTCCAATAAGATATGATCTAAACTTATCAAAAGCATACACAATAGCTAGTAATTCTTTTTCAGTGGTGTTGTAGTTAATCTGAGTATCATTAAGAGTCTTACTAATTAAGAGTCTTACTAGCATAATATATGTTCTTGAAAATCTTATCATATTTCTGCCCTAAAACGGCTCTAATTGCATAATCACTAGCAACACACATTAATTCAAAAGGTCTCTCCCAATCAGGTGAAACAATTATAGGAGGAGTGATCAATTTTTCCTTTAAAGTTTTAAAGGCTTTAAGGCAATCTTGGTTGAAGTCAAATTTTGTATCTTTTTCTAGAAGTTGGCATAAAGGTTTAGTAATTTTTGAAAAGGTTTTAATATATCGCCTGTAAAATCTAGCATGTCCTGAAAAATTGCTAACTCCTCTTACTGTAGTAGGTGGAGGTAGGTGATACACCTAAAACATATAGTGTTTTTAGAGACATTTTTATACTTATTTTTAAGTTATTGCCCTTTAATGGAAGATATTTTTGTGTTTTTCTTACAGATACAAGTAAAAATGGAAAACAATGCTTAAAGGAGTGAAAAAAGATCAAATTTGGAGCAAAAATGTGAAAAATTGTGCAAAAGAGTTTTGGCGCCTAAGCGCCAGATCCAACGCTTAAGCACCGGTTAAACAGAGAAGGCTACGCCTAAGCACCGGGACCTCACACTTAAGTGCTAGTGGCAGTTACTAGACAAGTAAAATCGGTTTTCACGAATTTTGAAGAGGTTTTTGAGGCACCCATTGGCTTAATAGGTGGTTGTAACCACCATGGACAAAAATTATCAAGAAAGGATGCATCTTTTGGGCAAATACGTTGAATCAAGACACATTTTGAAGAGATCCCAAGGCACCTCTTGGAAAACTATAAAAAAAAGAAGAGAGGACTTAGAAAAGAGTCTTGAAAATATTGGCAAGTTTTGAAAGTTCTTATCTAGGGAATTAGTTGGGAGAGATTTTCATGAACCACTTTTTATTTTCTTTATCCTGTTTGTTATTTTGTTTTGAGTGATTATAAAAGATAAGAGATTCAAAGGAACTTCAAGAGTTTGTTGGAGGACTTGAGATAAGTTTTTATCTTTTTGTTTTAGACTACTTTTGGTTTTAATAGAGACTTGTTGTTGGTTTGACAATGATTTCTT
>NW_018165392.1:18729-37126 GCF_001263595.1 Phalaenopsis equestris
GAGGACTTTAAAGTGACAGGTTAAAACCCCCAACTTGGTTTATTTTTTTAGGTTCTAATACGAGAATGTTAGCCCCAGGTGGAGGGAATCGAGGGAACTCTAGAGTGAGAGCTAGTATCTTCCCTGCCTAGCCGGTCTTCAAAACTATTTAAACTTTAAATTAGCCAATGTTCTTTATAGCATCTCTAGTAAGGGTAAAGAATATTATTGCTTCTATTTGGCATAACACAACTTGCATACTTCCACAACAGAATTCCTATAGTTATTACTTATTCATGATAAGAAGAAAGATATTTTCATATGAAGTACTTTTCTTCTATAATAACTTTAGTGATCTTTTTACTATTTCGTTAAAATATCAAAAATACCAAAAATATTTAAATTTTAAATTCCTACAAAAATCATTTTTAGTTTAAGTAATTATCTTTTTAAAAATAGAAAAACTTTTTAAAAAGTGCATATTGCATAATCTATTGCCAATTTTTTGTGTGGGTTTGATGATCAGATCTTAATCAAGAAGTCCTATAATATTTGATAAAGATATATATACTTGCGTGGTATCCCAATATAAATATATATAAATTAAAAAGTTAAATTCTTATTTTTTTTCAAGATCAAGTTTTTGGTTTTGTTGATCATTAATATATCGCTTGTAAAATCCAGCATGTCCTAAAAAAACTCCTAACTTCTCATACTATAGTAGGTGGAGGTAGGTTAGATATAACCTAAATTTTTGCAGGATCTACTTCCATGCCATTTTCTGAAATTTTATGCTCAGGAACAATTCCTCCTGTAACCATAAATTGATATTTCTCCTAGTTCAATACGATATTAGTCTTTTCACATAACTCTAAAACTTTTTTAAGGTAATTTAAGCATGCGTCAAATGATGTTCCAAATACAGAGAAATCATCCATAAAATCCTTAAAGACTTCAATCTCTTTTTCAATTAAGTCACTAAAAATGACATCATATATCTTTGAAATTTGACATCATATATCTTATAAATGTTGCAGGTGCATTACTTAATCCAAAGAGCATTCACAAAAAGCAAAAGTTTCATACGGACTTGTAAATGTTGTTTTATCTTGATCCTCTGAAGCAATTGGTATTTGATTATAATCGATATATCCATCTATAAAATAAAAATATTTGTGCACAGCTAGCCTATCCAACATCTAGTCCAAAAAGGGTAAATGAAAATGATCCTTCATAGTGGCAGAGTTTAATTTTCTATAATCTATGCAGATTGGTCAACCAGTGACTTGTCTTATTGATATTAATTCATTATGCTCATTTGTCACTGGAACACAGTGAATTGGACTTACCCAAGCACTGTCTGAAATAGGATATATTATTTTAACATGTAACCATTTTAAAACTTCTTTCTTAACAACTTCTTTCATCATTGGATTTAATCCCCTTTGAGGATTAGCTCTTGGTTCATGTTGATCTTCTAATAAAATTGTATGCATATAAATTGAAGGATTGATTCCTTTAATATCAGCTAATGTCCATCAAAAGACTTTCTTATCTCTTTTTAACATTTCCAACAACTATTTTTCTTGCTCATCAGTTAATTCTGAGGATACTATAACATGTAATGTAGATAAATCCCCTAAGAATGCATACTTTAAATGTGTAGGAAGTGTTGTCGATTCTAGTTCAGGAGGTTTCTCAATAGATGAAATTAGATTCTTGTTATTTTTCTGTAGGACCTAATATCTTAAATTTTTCCTAAACATAATCCAAATCTTCTTTACTCACTACCGTAATTTCATCTTGAATTTTATTCTCACCTTGATATTCCATATATTCCTTTTCAAATTCACTTTCAAATGTCTTTTTGAAATATTCATGGCTTAAATTTTCACTAATATCCATTTTGAAGCATTCAATCTCATTCTCTTTTGCAAGGTATCTCATTGATTTTGCAATATTAAATGCAACCTCTTGATCGCTAACTCTCATAGTTAATTTTCCTTTCTGCACATCTATCAAAGCTCTTTCAGTGGCAAGGAATGGTCTTCCTAAAATAATAGAAATTTCTTTATCTTCCTCCATATCTAATATAATAGTCCACAAGAAAGATAAATTTATCACCAAAACATCTTCTATAACTCCTTTAAGATAGGTAATCAAACAATCAACTAACTAAAGAGTTAGAGTCATAGGTAAAATATATCCTAAGCCCAACATTCTGAAAATTGACAATGACATAAGATTAATACTGGCTCTTAAATCATATAATGCTTTTCCATAAAATCGTTCGCCAATAGCACAAGGAATTGTAAAACTTCCAGGATCTCTAAGATTTCATCTTCTAACTTTTCAAGAAGCTTTTTCTGAATTATAGTGCTATACTCTTCACTGAGTGCAACAGTCTTATTATCTACAAACTTCCTTTTCTTATTAAGTATATCCTTCATGAACTTCACGTAGCTTGGCATTTATTTCAAAGCTTAAAAAAATGGAATGTTTATCGTTAATTTCATCAATATTTCTAAAAATTTAGAAAATTGATTATCTCTATTTTTCTGCTTCAATCTTTGAGGAAATGAAGGTGGTGGTCTTTCTACAGTGATTTTCAATGGTTTAATAGGACATTCTGACTCAAAATGAAAATCTTCACCCAATTTTTCATTTTTCACCTCATATTTTTTAAGTTCAACTTTTTTTTGAACTCTGTTTTATAATTTTTTTCCTCTTCTCAGTTGAATAGCTTTAATTTGATCTTTGTTCTGATCTTTAGGATTTTCTTTAACATTACTTGGTAATGTTCTTGGAGGTCTATTGCTAAGTGCGGTAGCAATACATTCCAATTGATTTTCCATGTTTCTAGTTGTCTCATTGACTTTGTAATTGACTTCCCATTTGCAATATCAATTCTTCCATTGATAAGTTTTTCTCCTTACTCTGCAAATTATTAAATCTTGGAGGGTAATAAGGTTTATATTGGATTTCCTTGATTGTTGGAGTTTCCCAATGGGTTCGCAATGTCGTTTCCCCATTGCGGATTTACATCATTAGAATTATTGTTACTCCAACTAAAATTTGAATGATTCTTCTAATCAGGATTATAATTATTAGAAAAAGGATTATTAGAACGATTATTTATTTCATTTAAGGTACCATAAGAAGATTGAGATTCTATCATTTTTTCCAATGAATTTTCCTTAAGTACAGGTGACGTCTGAAAATAATTCATTCCATATTTATCCATCTTCTTTGATATAACAACTATTTATGCAACTAACATAGATATTGCATCAGAATCATGAATACTAGCTACTCTTCTTGGATTTACCCTTTCAGAGGGCAGATGAAAATTTTTAGTAGCCTTCTCTTCAATTAATGAATATGCTTCATTGAATGATTTTAACATTAATGATCCACCGGCAGCAGTGTCAATTATAGATCTAAGAGATACAACCAACCCATTATAAAAAGTTTGTATTATTAACCAATCTGGCAACACATGGTTTGGACACTTTCTAAGAAGATCTTTAAATCTTTCCCAAGCTTCATAAATTGATTCCCCTTCAAATTGACAAGAAGATGTAATATCATTCATAAGCTTAGCTGTTTTTGAAGGTGGGAAATATTTAGATAAAAATTTTTGTGACATAATCTCTTAAAGGTCTCTGATGATGTTCATTTTCATTTCCAACATTACTCAAATTGCAAGCCATTTTGCAAATTCGATCTATCTCTTTTTATTTTTTTTTGAGTTTTTCTAATAGTTCTTTCTAATTCAGAATCGTAATGTACTAAATTTTCAAATCTTACACTACGCATAAACAAACAAAACAAGTAATTTAAAATAAGCAAATACACTTAAATAAGAAAATGTTTAAACTAAACTACAAACACACCTTTTTTTATTTCTTTTTTTTTAAATAAAAATACTATAAATTATAAAGTAACTTACTGTTACTACTTTCCGTTACTTCCCCGGCAACAACGCAAAAAACTTGATGCGAGTAGATTTACTGTTTTAATTTTGCAATTATTTTCAATATTACAAAATACACATGGAAGATATAATAATAAATATGCAATGTAATCCCAACAAAAATAACTTTAATAAAAATAGTTTTTCTTTAAAAATATTTCAAACTGTCAAATCCCCTTTAAAAATAACACAAGTATACGTATCGCTTAAGTAATAAAGGGCTCTAATGGAGTTCTAGATATCGATCCCATAGGGGAGTTGGAAATGCCTGTAAATAGTTCTTAAGATTATTAACGTAAATCATAATTTAAACTACAAAATTGAAGTACAAAATTTTAGTCTAAAGTAAGTAAGTGTATGTTAAATAAAATGCAGATAAAAGGAACTAAGTTAATTAAATTAATTGTTAAACTTTCAAAAGCAAACTTATATTAAATGAATTTTTTTTACAAAAAATTCAAATTTAAGAAAGCAACATTCTTCTTACAATGAGCATACAAATTGTGAAAATATTAAAATCATTTGAAAATATATATTTAAAAACTATTTTGTGCCGAATATGAGCAATATTATTCTTTACCCTATTTTGAGTGCTATAAAGAACATTGACTAATCCAGTGTTTGGTCTCTAATTCCGTAGTTAGGCTGGGAGGATACTGACTCCCACTCGAGAGCTCCCACTACTCCCTCCCTTGAGGGATAATAATCTCACGATAGTTTCCAATCAGCTGGACCAAGTTGGAGATTTTACTTTATCGCCTCAAAATCTCTAATTCTGCATCCAACAAAGTATATTTCCCAATTTATTTGCACTCAATTCAATGGATGACATACTCTCCCATGAAATCAAATGTGATTCTTCCCATGTTGTAGAAATCATAGCCCTTTCGGATCATATATTTCTCAACACATTTTAACATTTCAATTGGCTAGATCAAAAAGTAAATAAAATCCGAGTTCAAATCATCACAATTTATTAACATTTAAAACCATAGAAAATAAAATTACTTCTTCACAAAACTATATTTCAATGTAGGGAGAATGATAAAGAAGGCTACTTAGAATTCATGAGAAGGATACGACAATACATGGATTTCATATAAAAAAATAAGTTTACAAAACAAAAGAAATAAAGAGACAACTTATCTCACAATCCTTCCCAAGCAAGTCCCTAAAAGTTCTCTTCAAGCCTTTCACTCTTTATAAGCACTCTCAATTCTCTCTTAGGAGTGTAATGAAGAAAAAATCTCTCACCTTCCCTCTTCTCTTATAACCCTAGAAGAAAATCTCCAAGCCCTTGACTTTCTCTCTTTATCTCTTCCGCTTGCCTTTCACGCCACCCCCTTTCACGTCACAACAAACTCCTTAAAGTCTTTTTTGTTTATTAGGGGTTGCCTCCTTTCAAAAGGAATTCAAAATTCACTCCAAAAGTTTACTTTTTTTAATTCAAAAGATGTGTCATTTTATCCAAGAGACTTATTAAGTGTTTAGATGCATTGAATTACTCCAAAAGGTGTTTAGAACAAGGTTGATGTTCATTTTCAATACCTTAATTATTTAATTTGTTTTCCATTTTGTTTGATTTATTATTAAGTTCTTTTTATTTTCAAAATTTTCTTATAGTTTGCTCTAATTCCTAATCGTAAGGTACTAATCCTTCGGATCCTAAACTACGCATACACAAATACAAATAACAATTCTAAAAAAAATAAGCATTCACACAATAACTTATATATATATTTATTACACTATGATTTTTCTTAAAATATGTCTTATAGTTCATATAAAGTCTTTTAAGTTATAAAATAGTTTTTCGTTACCTATATGGCAACGACGCCAAAAACTTGATGCGTGCGGGGCGGCGACCTTAGTGCTACATAAGAACTTAATGCGACGTTTAATACATGGATAGTTAATCTAGAAAATGTGCAATGCAATCACAATAATAATTTTTATTTTTAATTAATCACTAGAATGTAAATGCAAGCATACGTATCGCACAAGTAATATAGGGCTCTAATGGAGTTCTAAGTATCGATCCCATAGGGAGGTGAAAATTCTTATATCAATAACTCAATGAAACAATATCTAAATTATAGAAAACTTGCGTAAGAAAGTAGTCAAAATTTGTTTTATGTAAGTAAATAAACTATTTTTACTACACTTATCTCTAAATTTGAAAGTTAAATCTAATGTGTCTAAACTAAGTTTTATAGAGAACAGTTTAAATTTAAGAAAGTATCATTCCCCTTTACAATATGGTTATAGTTAGTGAATAATTCAAATCTTTGTAAATTATATTGTGCAAAATAGGAGCAATTTATTATGCATCCTCTTTAGGAGTAACAAAGAACATTGGTTAATCTAGAGTTTGGTCCCTAAATCCATGGTTAGGCTGGGAAGTTGCTAGCTCTCACTTTAGAATTTCCTCATTTCCCTCACCTGAGGGCTAACATCCCGCTTTACTCTACAAACACGTGAACTAAATTGAGGATTTTAGTCTGTCACCTTAAAATCTCCAATTCTACGCCCAACAAAGCATATTTTCTTATATATTTGCACTTGAACCCATAAACTATATTCTCATTCATGAGATCAAATGTGATTCTTACTTAGTTAAAGAAAGCATGACCCTCTTATACCATATGTTTCAGAGCAAATTTTATAAATCAACTGGCCAGATCGATAAGTAAATGAAGATCGAAGTTTGATCATCACAATTATGAAATTAAAATGCTTCTAAATAATTTTGATTCTTCGCATGATATATCCATGATTATATCTCATTGTAGGGAGAAGGATAAAACAAAGTTCTCTTATTTCATAAGGAAGATATAATAAAACATGGATTTATATATAAAAACAAGTTTGCACAACAAGAAAAAGTTAAGTAAAAACAACTTATCTCAATCTCCTTCCCAAGAAAATCCTTTGAAGTTCCTTTAAATCAATTTATCTCCTTACAATATTACTCAATTCTCTCTTAGAAATGTAATGAAGAAGAAATTTATCACTTTCCCTCTCCTATTTTAACTATTTAGAGAAAATCCTCTCTAACAATCTCACACCACTTAATTCCCACTAATACACACACTTTTCTGTCATAAAATCACTATTATATAATGTACGACTAAATTCCTAAGAATCTTCTTTGGCACCCCTTCAAAATTCATCTAAATTAATACATTTGGAAAAATAACCATCTCTAGCACCTAGGATCCAAAATCTGGCACCTAGACACCTCTTTCTATGTATTCTGGTGCTTAAGTACCATATCCTGAGCCTAGGCACCAGTTCAAAGTCTTCAAAAGTGACCTTTTGACTCCAAACTTTGTCCTTTTTGCTTCCTTTCAGCTCCAAACCCCTGGGCTAATGTATCTGCAACAAAAACATGAAAATAACTTTTTTTAAGTGAAATATCACTAAAAGTAAGCAATAAATGTATATATTAAAATTAAATATATTTAGACTTGTCAGTTACACATTCCTTCTTCTTTCTATATAGATTTTCTACTCATACCCTTGGTAGGGATAATACCTACTCTACCTTTTTAGTTTAGTTAGAATCATAAGAGCATGTCGGCACTAAAAAGTTGAGGAGTTGCCCGTTGAAAGCTATCGGTTGCTAGAAACAAAATCTTGTCGCCTGCTTCGAAAAGGCATTTAATATATATATATATATAAGTTCAGAAAAATATGAAATAAAACTGATCCCATATCTTTCATAATCTATCCTTCAAGCCATGTATCTATCCTGAAAGGTAAACATAAGACTTATTATCCCCAAAGATAAACACAAGACTTGAGATGAGGCTTGATCAAAATAAACTAAGAAATATATGACATTTGTTTGGTTTGCGAAACCACTTTATTTGCCAATATAATTTTATTTATAAGCTGATAAGTTCCCCTATTTAATATGAAAAATTAAATAGGGTTTACATTAAGCTGGGTTCAGAATAGCTTCCTAAAAGAGCAAACCCCTATAATTAATTACATCTTAGATAACTGGAGTCACCTAAAAGAACTCTCGATAAAAATCAATGAACATTATCTTCAAGGAGTTCAAAGGAATAGGAATTTTTAATGATATCAGACAAAGAGGTGTAAAAAGGAAATGACTCAAATTTGGAACATATTATGAAATCCAAAGGAAGAGAAGCTAGGAGATGTCACAGATCCTGAGGAGAACCTCAATGACTTCTCAAGCTATACTATGATTTGATTTCAATTCAGAGGAGAAATATTTGAATGTTTCATCCTGCCAATTTTATTAATTGGGCTTACATTAGTGTGAAAAGATCAGACAAATAACCTAGAAGATATGAGGATTTAGGTCATGACGAACAACAACCTCAGAATCCTAAAACGTGTTAGGGCTTATATTGTGGAGCAGAGCTATACAAAAGTCTAAAGATAAGTTGAGGATTTATGTCGCACTAGTGCTTGTTGCTTAATTCTAAAGAATGGTTTAGCTGATGTAGATATGTTTTGCTGTTGAATATGGATGTGATGCCCACAAAATTAGCCAATGCTAGCTCCAAGCTCCTTGTCTTGGCAAGTTTATCTTTCTAATGTGTCAAGTCTTGATATCAAATCAAATTTCCTAAGATTATAGTTATTTAAATATTATGGGAGATGTTAAAGTTGATTAGAGCGACACCGGTTAGGATCCTACGGTTCCCTCATTCCGGCACCACTATTTTCTTTTGGATTCACTCAGTCCAAATGAATTTACTAAACTCATATAGAAAGGTAAATGCAATAATTTAAAAGTGTACATGTTGACTCTTCTCATTCTTCCACCTGAAAAGTCAGTTTTGGATTTTCGGAGTAGATGAAGGTATAGCTATCAAACCCCAAGTTATGACTTTATTGAGCCTCTGAAGATCTTAGTGGGTGATTTTAGAACAAAATATGGCAAGTTCAATTTGCCCTTCAAAATATTTCGGAGATTTCAAAGTCGGGACAAGACGACTTTGAAGATTTTTTGAAATATTTCAAGTTCACTTTGAACTTATCATATTGTTTCATTAATCATCTAAGTTTAGAGTGTGAATACCCCATTTCCCAGTAAAACTTGACAATTTAATTATCCCAAGGATAACATACTTAATAAATTTGATACTTTACTTTAAAGATTATATGGATGAATGCCCCTAAGACAAGCTTGAGTCATTAAAGATTTGGTGCTCATCACAAATGGGCTTGGAGTACTTAGAGGTGTTAATCCCCGATCATATTATCTTCTAAATCCAATCAATTGAGTTTAGACATTGAGCCTAGGTCAATATCAAGCCCGTAACAATCTTAGAGAGACAAGGTAGAAATCATTAAGATTTTAGATTTGAGTGATACATATCCTTATTGAAAGATCATATCATCCAAATTTTGGGCTTAAAATAAGTGAATCATCATCCTCCTAACTTTAAGTCCATTACTTGAGAATCATTTGACTTTGATCAACTTCCAAGTCTTAATACTTTAGAAAGTCACAATTTTATTCCTATCATGGAAAGGTGGCTAATTGATTTCTTCCTTTTAACCCATAGTGTTTTAGTCACTGTGGTGTTTTAGTCATCCAAACATGTTCATTAGGATCAAAATTACCCATTTTCCCTTAATAGTGAATCCTAAATTTTAATTAAGGCACCAAAGCCTAAAATTATTACCTTGCCCTTGGGGGCTCTTCATCTTATAATCCAAGTAAAATTCCAATGGCCTTGAAAATATTTGAGTACCCTATCCATGGATTAATTAAAATATTAGAGAGGAAAGTATGATTTTTCAAAATTTTGACTTGATTTAAATAATTATTTTAACTCAAAAATAGGATTTTTTCAATGTTAATTTATTTAATTAATCAAAATGAAGATTTAATTTATGAGAAAATTATTGGAGGTTTGCCTAGGTCATAAGAATACTTAGATAAAATTTTATGATTTTTCTAATAAAATTGCAATTATTATAATTATTTAAAAGTCTTTTTTAATGATTGTTTAAATACAAAAATATGTTTTAATTTTCAAAAATCACTTTTGAATTTTATTAAACCCTTTTAAGTCCAAGAAACTTACAGGAACAAATTTTACATTTTTATGATTTATATTTAATTTATTATAATTATTTTAGTGAGAAAATAAGGAAAATACATTTTAGGCCTTTAAAAAAATTATTTTAATTTAAAAAAATCAGGAAAAATAATTTAAGGGGTCCCAAGTGATCAGGGAATAATTGCACACATTTTGAACTATTTTGTGTTTTTTTGAAAATTTTGAAAAAGGGCCACTTAGGCTTGAAAATTAGGGTCAGAAGCACAGAGGTGCTCTCTGACTTTGAAAAAATCAGAGAAGTTGTCCTCTGTCATGAGGAACCAACCCTAAAATTTTCAAGCTATGGTGATTAGTATTTAATCATAGTAAATAAAAATACCTTAGAGAGTATTTAATTAATTAGAAATCATATAATTGAAAAATAATTTTTATTTTTATTCCACATTACTCTCCTCTGTTCACTGAGCAAAAGGATATTTTTTTTTAATTTTTATGATTTTTCTAGAGAAAGATATGGATTTTTGAAGATGAGACACTCAAATAAATCTAAAAAATCCATATTTTTCTACTTAAACATGCAAAGCCACCTCATCCTATGACAGCTCCCAGCTCACACGCGGTGCTCCTTCATTTAGCGTCGCCATCCACGTAGTTGCCTCGTTTACCCGCCTTTTCACTCTAATGTATCATCCGGCTTGATCTCCTCCATCCATCCAATACATGCGCAATTGGATGGCCTCCATTCATCATCCCCAAGAGGCCTAACCCGAGAACCACTCACACTAAAACCTTAAGATCTTCTCTAGACTCAACCAAATTGCATGGGTTTGTTTCTAAACATTTATCTACTCAAGAAGAGCATATTTATATGGTTAATCAAGAATGAAATTAAGCCATTACTCATGGAGAATCAAAACAATCTCGGTTTAGGGTTGAGGTTCAATACTTTTTTCTGACAGCGGAAGCCTCAATCAGATGGTTGTGGTAACTTCGATTGGGTCCAACGAACCTCCAGATGAAGTCATGCCCTCGTGAATTTTCTAGGTATGTTTTTGACCAAGCTCGATTTCAGGTGTTGACTAAATTCTATGCTAGGAGCTCTCTATGATGAGGCTTCTATGAGGAATCAACTCCTCTCACTGCGGGGATGGTGTGTGCACAGTTAATTGAAGTTTGGTGGACCGTGGAGGACAAATTTTGAACTCAAAATTGAGCTCTCACAGTGGGAACCAGAGGGGGAAATAGTTAGAATGAGCTTAGGAGTTATTGGAGAGTGTCTGAGAGCAATTGAGCAGAGTCTCCCTAAGGAAATTTTATCTCTCTCTCTCTTTTGGCCATGGGAGGGGGGTTTAAAAAAATTGCTTGGGGTGGCTGTCAGGGCCAATTAGTGGGTGCTAAATTATGCTTATGTGGAGGGTTTCAAAGTGCTAGAGCCAATTCGAAATGGTCAGCTAAGATGGGTGAGTTTGGGTTTGAATTGAGGCATGGGGGCTCTTAGTTTTAGCTCCTCCGGTGACTAACCATGGCAGGGGAGGTGCTCAGGTGTCTCAGGAACCTCAGGGCAATATGTCACAACAATTAATTTGGGCTGGTGATTGGTTTTGGCAAAAATATCTTTGGCTTAAGTAATTTAGGAAACAAATCCCTTGATTTAGGGGACCTTTGGTCCATGGCTCAGCTAGGGTGGGCTAAGTGGGTCTAGCCTGGTCACTAGGGACCATGTAGTGGTTGTGGTGTCATTAAATTGGTCACCTTGGCATGACTAAGTCAATTTTGGTGCATGGGTTCTATATGAGTCAAATTGGCTTGAAGTTAGGTTTGAGTTAGGCTATCCATGCCATTGAGCCCAATTGATTGATCAATTTGGTTTGGATGATTGTCACAAGGATTTTAAAAAAAGTTTTGAAGTGGTTTTGAATTGATTTGGAGGTATAATTTGATGGATTTTTGCATTTGGTCAATTTTGAGGGTGTTGGGTTAGACTTGGGCTTAGGTTGGGCTAGAGTTAGGTTAAGTCCAAATTGATGGTTGAACATGGTCTAGGGGAATGTCATGAAGAGTTTTCAACATCAATCGGGTGCCAATTTTGGGGTTCGGGCATTCAATTTGGCGGAGTTTGGGCACATGGTTAATTTGGGGCAAAATTGTGGTCTTGGATTTAGGTTGAAATTGGGTGAAATTGAGACTTGATCAAGGTCAATTGAGGGTTCCATTTGATGTTTGGAAATTTTAGGAAGAGTTTGGGATCCAAATTGAGGCAATTGGATAGATTTGGGGGTTCAATTTGAGTAGGATTTTGGTTTTAGGACAAATTGAGGCTTTTTTATTTCGGTTGAAGTTGTGCTCAAATATGAGTCAATTGGATTTGGATTTGGTTTGAATTTAGTTTTACCATGATGAATCTGAATTTATAATTGAAATTTTGGGTAGTTGGGCTCAAATTGATGGACATTTGGGGTGAATTTGGGGAAATTGGGACTTTAAGGGCAATTTTGGGGGTTTTGGTCAAAATGATTAAATTGGCCAAATTGGGTTCAATTGAAGGGTTAAACTCAATGGAAGGGTTCAAATTGGTTTTGGGAACATTTGAGATAATTTTGGAGGTTTTGGAAAAGTTTGGGCCCCCAAGGGTATTTTTGTAATTTTGGCAAACGTGGGGGGTATTTTGGTAATTTTGGAAATTTTTGGTGATTTTGAGCAATTTGTGTAGTTTGAAATATTCTGAAATGATTTTTGAACAAATTTGGGTATTTTAGGTGAAATTGGGAATTTTGGCCAAATTTAGGGTTTGAGGGTGTTTTAGTAAATTGGGTAGATTTGAGGGGCAAAAATCTAAGTTGGAAATTTTGGTGAAGGTGAAGTGTCAACCACCCAATATGAGTCATGGACCAATGGAATTGCCATTAAGGTCCTCTATGTACTGGTCTTATCTAAACCCTAGCCTAGGCTAGTGGGTCTAGGAGACCATCTACATGAGTCTCCCAAAGATCAAAGGATCAAAGTCAACAAAGTTTTGGGTTTAGGGTTGTGAGTGAAAGTAAGTGCAAGTGAGTGAACTAGCTCCAGACCAACACCCAGGGACAACCTTAAGGCTAGACAGTCCTATGGGGATTCACCTTGAGCTCCCCCATGTTGACCCCACCTACTAAGTGCTAGAGGTTAAGACCAATATGTGGAACTTCAAGTTGAGCAAAGAAGAGTTTAGAGTTTCTAATGGTGAGGGTTTCTTTTCTAGTCGTCTAGGAATAGTCAACAAGAAAGTTTTATGGCTAGACCCTAAGCTGCTAAAAGAGGAAAGACTAGACTTCAACCAAAGGTGAGGTCAACAAATGGATCCTCAATAAGTGTGGTGTGCCGGACAAGCACACTGCAAGTATTGGCGTTGACCGACGAGATCAACAAAACCAATATATATTTCTAAGTCATCAGGGTCAACAGACCTAGAACAAAGTGTAGCATTGAATGACCATTTTTTCCACTTGGGAGTAACAGACACTCTCACGGAGGAAAAGAAAGGAGACTACGGGAACAATCGTCGGGCAAACCGACAGTCCCGGTGATGATTTGATTTGATTTGAATACTTCAAAATTTATTTCAAATTTTGATTTTAATTTAAGATCTCAAGGAGATAGAATTATGCACGAGGAGACAAGATTGAGTGGAAAGTGCAAGGACTCACACCTAACTCAAGAGGAAACACAAGTGCAGAGATGGGAATAGAGCTTGAAGAGGCCTACCCCGAATGCAGAGATGGGAATAAGGATTGAAGAGGCCTACCTTGAATGTGGACATGGGTATAGGGATTGAAGAGGCCTACTCCAAATGCAAGTATGGCAATAGGGCTTGAAGAATCCTACCTTGAATGCAGAGATGAGAATAGGGCTTGAAAGGCCCACCACGAATGCAAGTATGGGAATAGGGCTTGAAGAGGCCTAACCCAAATGCAGAGATGGGAATAGAGCTTGAAGAGGCCTACGCTGATTGCAAAGATGGGAATAGGGCTTGAAGAGGCCTACCTCGAATGCAAGTATGGGAATAGGGCTTACGGATGGGAATAAGGCTTGAAGAGGCCTACTCCGAATGTAGATATGGGAATAGGGCTTGAAGAGGCCTACTCCAAATATAAGGATGGAAATAGGGCTTAAAGAGGCCTATCTTAAATGTAAATATGGGAATAGGGCTTAAAAAGGCCTATCCCGAATGCAAAGATGGGAATAGGGCTTGAAGAGGCCTACCCTGAATGCAAAGATGAGAATAGGGCGTGAAGAGGCCTACCCAAAATGCAGGGATGGGAATAGGGTGTAAAGAGGTCTATCCCAAATGCAAAGATGGGAATAGGGCACGAAGAGGCCTATCCCGAATGTAATGATGGGAAACAAAATTTAGTTACTGACTTCGAGAATAACATGAAAATCTAGTAGAGAACCTGTGGCGTTGAGCTCATAAATATGCGACATGTGAAGATTGACATTGGTGAGAAAAATTCATGAGACTTTGTATAGAGTATGAAACTCTAGGAGATGTGAAGAAGTTGGTGGAGACAAGAATAATCATGTTGCGTAAGCAAAGAGTAAGAGACCTCGAACTCGAGGGAAAAAAACTCAAGAAAATTTATTTTTCTTTTCTTATTATTTTTATCACATTTAATTATCAAAGTATTATTTTTGAAAAGATTTAATTTTCTTTGGTTGATTTATTTCTAAAAAATAATATTTTATTCAAATTTCATTATCATTAAGTTTTATTGTTTTGTTCTTTGTTCACTGTAGCTCAGAACCAACGTATGGTTCGGTGGCTCTTGATTCATCACACAAAAAGAAATTCAAGAAACATATTACATTTTAAAACAAATTTCATTGATATGCTCAAAATAGGTGTTACAGATTGAATATATGTTGAATGCATCAAAAGTACATCTGAAACATCTCGTGTTGAATATATATATATATCATATATGCTGCTCTAACACAGTACAAAAGGTGACAAAAAGAAAATTGTCTATCTTTCCTCTGTGGGATGAGCTCCTGATCAAGCTAACCTATTAAGCCACACTCCAGGATAAGAAGTCTCTTCATGTGTACTTAGAGGTGCAACCCTCTCATAGCTCGTACAGGCGGAGCCCCTCCAACTCTAGATCTGGTTGGAATCTATATGGCATTTTGTTGTTGTCCATCCTTCTGAAAGTCACAAACACTCTGCGATGTCGTACCTCTGGGATGCAGTGCTTGGCGAGGTCAGTTCCATTTCCTTTGAGAATTAGTACTGAACATACCGGTAGTGGAATCTCAACAGATCCCCTGAACTCCCCGGGGTCAATAACATCGATTTCTTTTCCAAAAAGTATGTTGCTCTTACTCATGAAGGACACCTTGCAGAAATGCCTCACGAAATCATGATGGTCTATGTGCGGGGGAATGCAATCTCTTTCATTGTAGATGTTAATGATACAACTGTTTGGAATGCAATCAGCTGACAGTATACTCCATCCAACCATTCTCTTGATCATCCACTTTATCTCAAAGGGCATGGGGATTATACTGTGGATGATCAAGAGAATTCCTGAGGGATTGCATTCCTTTTCTTAAGATGTCTGAGGGATTCCTTTATCTATTCATAGTGAAATTATAGCAGTAACCACATTGGATAGTTATCCTGTCTTTTCCTCTCATCCACTTTCGCAGCTCAGAATAAGTTCTTTCCACAAGAGGCCAGCCAGACCTCAGTCTCTTAGATCAAATATGTAGTCTAGAATTCTCCTTTCATCACTTTCAGAGAAGTCTTTTGTGTCAGCTCCAGGCCTTCCAAAATATTGATGATATTTCCTCGAATTTCTTTGTAGAATTCTAATTCTCTCCTCCTAACTTTGTTCATTCTTTTCAATTCTGTTGTAGGGATCCTTTGAGATCATCGAGGTGGCTCCCTTATCTCCTCATATGTAGGATACCATGTCTGAATTGGCTCTATAGGTAATGGAATGTAAGACTCAGTATCCAGGTAAACAGACTCCTTGCATCACATGTCGGTAGCTTTGAATTCTTCAAATGAACTGTAGTAGTCTAAGTATAGAACATTGCATTTCAGACACTCCATGAATTCACCTCCTATTGATGACTAAATAGGAACTTTGACGTTGCACATTGGATAACCCTTACAAAATCCATCTGGTACCTTAGATTGTAATTGCTATGCAGGAAATTTAGGCTCATCGTTCGTACAGGTGGATTGGCGGAAGATTCCCTCATGCAAGGATCATAGATTTTCCCCTCAGGAATCAGGGAAAGTAAATTTTCTGCCTCTTTCTGGAGTCTCCTTTCTTTGCATAGATAAGCTCTGTGTTTGTGATGATTGGCATTTTGGCACTGAGTTATTCTTAATGGTGCATCTGGTAGCCTCCCATCGTCAGTGGTGACTAAGTTCCGGGTTGGTGTGGTTATCATGGATGGAAAATGGCTTGTTCCCTCCATTAGATTCTGTTGTGTTACCATTTTCTTCCTCTTCGAAGAGGAGTCTTCTTTTGTACCAATCCTCAAAGCGACAGTAACCCTTCCTTTCTTGATGACTAACTATGTCCATCAGGGACCCTCATAGTTAACATTGACCTGACCAAAGTCCAAGTCAAAATCTATGATGCCGCCCTGATGTGCCCTTTCCTTGTTAAGCGTGAGATTCAAGCCATCCTTGAAGGTAAAAATTAGCTTCTGTCGTGAATTTTTTTCTGCATATGACAGGAAAAACATCAGTGCACTGAAATTTAGCGGGAATAAGAACAAAACAAAACATTTATTACACCAAATTTTAATTTGTAAAGGCACAATTTTTTTTATTATCTTATTTAATTGTAATGGAATTTTAAATTAAGATAAATAGAAGAAAAAAAGAATGAAGTGAGTAATTTCAAAAATTTCATTTCATTAAGATTAATCTTATTACAAAATTTTGGACTCAGTCACAGACGTTTGGCCAAATAAGTAAACCCAGAACAATTTAGATCTCAAAATCTAATTTTAAACAATGTCACGCTGCATAATATGTTTTTAAATATTGCCCATTGATCGACGACATAGGTTTTTTCCTCGAAAATCCACCAGCTTGTAGGCTTCTCCTGAATAGACCCTTTCTACGACAAATGGTCCCTCCCAAGTTTGTTCAAATTTTCCACCTAACTTGTGGAGTGATTTAGGGTTTAGGGTTTAGGGTTTAGGGTTTAGGGTTTAGGGTTTAGGGTTTAGGGTTTAGGGTTTAGGGTTTAGGGTTTAGGGTTTAGGGTTTCAAAGCTTCTAACAGTCTGTTATGTCAATATCTTTTGTTTTCTTCTAGTGTCTTCTTCAAGATCTATATGAGTGTTTTGTTGAAGGGCTTAACCAGGCCATTTGCCCTGAGATAGTAGATCATAGAGTATCTCCAGTTTATCCCATGCCGCTTGACAAAGTTGTTGATTTTGTTGCTTTTGAAGGCTGTCCCAATGTCAGAAATTACTCTGTACGGTACACCAAAATGGTAGATGATTTGGCTTTTGAAAAATTGAAGGACATGTTGTACTTTAACCTCTCGTAACGGCACTGCCTCTGCTCACTTAGAGAAGCAATCCGTAGCGGCAAGAATAATTTCGTGTCCCTTAGATTATGGAGGGTATATTGGTCCTATTATGTCTGTGCCCCAACACTTGAATGACCACGAGGCAACAGTTGGGTGTAGAACATCCAGAGGTTGGTGTAAGCCCACCCCATTCACTGAGCACTAGTGACACTTTCTGGTTGTATCCATGCAATCAGACAACATTGCTGGCCAATAATATCCGATCCTCTTGATCTTCATTTTTATTTTTTATCCTGATTGTTGAGCACCACACAATTAGGCATGTACTTCCTTGATAATATTTGTGCCTCTGCTTTGTTTAGACATCGCAACCACATCTGATCGAATGATATTCTGTAGAGGACATCACCCACTATAGTGTATTACATAGCTCTTCTTGTGATGTGATATAACTTAAATTTTAACTTAAATTGCCGATCGAATGTTTTTAACTTAAATTTCTGAAAGATGGTATAAATGATGCCATGAAATCTAATCCCCAAACATCAAATATTTCAACTTCTAGCATATAATTGAGGGGCATCTCATTTCTTCTAAAAATATTGCCTACTCTTTGACATCTATCACAAGTTTTGATATAAGCATTAACATCTCTAAAAATTGTAGGCCAATAAAATGCAGATTGTAAAATTTTGAATATATGTTGTTTTATCAACACCAAAATGTCCCCCAAAATCAGAATTATGACATTTTTGGATAATATCAAAACTTTCTTCTAATGGTACGCATCTTCGAATAATAAGATCCTTTCCTTGTTTATATAAAAATGGGTCATCCCAAAAATAAGTCTTA
>NW_018165392.1:37766-39096 GCF_001263595.1 Phalaenopsis equestris
AAAAACTCCTAATTTCCTTTACATTTGTTGGATAAGGTAAATTAGGAATCACTTGACTTTTAGCAGGATCTACTTCCAAATAATTTTCTGATAGTTGATGACCTAATACAATTCCTCCTGCTACTATAAATTGGCATTTTTTCTCAATTAAGGACTAAATTTGTTTCTTCACAGAGCTTAAGAATTTTAGATAAATGTTTTAAACATGATTTAAATGAAGTTCCAAACACTGAAAAATCATCCATGAATACTTCAATCTCTTTTTCAATTAAATCACAAAAAATTGTCATCATACATCATTGAAATGTAGCAGGGGCATTACTTAAACCAAAGGACATCCTTCTAAAAACAAAAGTACCATAAAGATCGATAAAAGTTGTTTTCTCTTGATCGTCAGGAGGTATTTGTATTTGGTGATAACCAGTATATCCATCCAGAAAATAAAAGTATTTATTTCAAGCTATTCTATCTAGCATTTGATCTAGAAAGAGTAATGGAAAATCATCTTTCCTAGTGGCAAGATTTAATTTTCTATAATCAATGCATATTCGCCACCCTGTAACTTGTCTAGTAGGTATTAATTCATTATGTTCATTCAAATTTACAGTTACTTCTCCTGTATTAGGAACACAATGAATTCCACTGGCTCATGCACTATCTTAAATAGGGTAGATAACTCCAGCATCTAACCACTTCAATCTCCTTTTCACATCTTCTTTCATAATAGGGTTTAATCTCCTTAATGATCTGCCCGAGGTTTATGATTTTTCTTCCATCAGGATCCTATGCATACATATAGAGGGATTGCTCCTCTTTATGTCTGATAGGTTCCATCCAAAAGCTTTCTTAAAACTTTAATTGTTTTTCTTATGAGTTAGCTCTTCTTCTTCCTTCATTAATTTTGAAGAAATTATAACTGATAAAGTAGAGGAATCTCCAAAAAAGGTATATTTTAAATGTTCAGGAAGTAACTTCAACTCCAGTTCTGGAGGTTTTTCAATTGATTGACAAAATGATTTATCTTTGTCTATTGTGTCCAAAATTTCGACATAGTTCGAATTTTCCTTAAAAAGATCTTAACATTGATTTAATTCCTCTTCTTGCTCATGTTCCAAGTCTTTTTCTTCAGATTTTTCTTCATAAGTCATTCTAAAATGGCATTCACTTAGAGATCTTATAACATCCATCCTGTAACATCATTATCTTTACCTTTTGCAAAGTATTTCATTGATTTTGAAATGTTAAAAGTAACAGTTTGATCATTGGCGTGCATTGTTAATTTCCCTTTCTGCACATCTATCATTGCTCTTCCCGTGGCTAGGAAAGGTCT
>NW_018165392.1:42266-54917 GCF_001263595.1 Phalaenopsis equestris
CATATTTTCATTTCTAGTGGTCATAACAACCCTCTTTAGCCAATAGGTGCCTCAAATGTCCCTTCAAAATTAGGTAAAATGAATTAACCCATCCCAATAACTGCAACTGCGCTTAAGTGTGGGGCCTTTGGCGCTTAGGCGCGACTTTCTCTGTTTAACCGGCGCTTAAGCGTCGGATCTCCAACTCTTTTGCACATTTTTCAACTTTTTCTCCAAATTTGATCCTTTTTAACTCCTTTAAGCACTTTTCATCATTTTTACCGGTATCTGTAAGAAAAACACAAAAATACCTTTCCTTAAAGCGCAATATCTCAAAAATAGGTATAAAAATGTGTCTAAAAAAACTATATATTTTGGATGCATCAGTTTCTACCAATTAATTCCTTGCGTTTCAATCATCAGAACATGTTAATTAAGATCAAAGATTGCCCATTTCCCTTTCTTGAATTAAGCCTAAATGTTAATTAAGACTAAATTTTCAAAATTATTCCTTTGCCCTTAAGGCTATATCACTTCATAATTCATCAAATTTACATCAAATAACTTTGGAATTTTTATCTTACCTCACTCATGGGTCACTTAAGACATCAGAGTAGAAAATGTGATTTTTCAAAATTTAATTTAATTTATATAATTATTTACATGCAAAAATAGGGTTTTTCAAAAAAAATTTAATACTTAACCAAGGCAAAGCCTAATCACTTAAAATATTTACTAGAGGTAGACCTAGACTAGAGAACCACTTGGACCAAATTTTATGAAGCTTTAAGTTTTATTTGAATTATTAGAATTATTTTAATTTATGGAGTATTAATTAATTATAAAATATTTTAAAGGTGGAAAATTAACTTTTATATTTTTCTTAAATCTTTCCAAGGTCAAGAAACCTAGAAAAAAAAGTTTACATTTTTTCTGATTTTCCTTCAAATTATTAGAATTATTTTAGTGAGAAATTAAGGAAATTCCACTTTTAGCTTTTAAAAAGTATTTTTGAGCTTTATAATTCAATATCTTCACTTAGAAAATTAGGAAAATTATTCCAATTGCTCCTAAGGGCTTAGGAAATAATTTAGAACATTTCCATGAATTTTATTTATCTTTCGATTTTTAATTTTGTGATTTTTATTAATTTTTCATTATTTAAATATTTAAAATATGCTTACAAATGAAATTTTTTACTTTAATTACAATTTTATTTTTTAGAAAATTCCTGTGATCACAGAGAACTCCCAAAAACTGATTTTTAAATTTTTTTGAGTTATACTTTAATTATTATGATTATTTTAAGTGTTAAAAGAGGCCTTTAACTTAGAAAATTAAATTAGATTATCAAATGAACTCCAAATGTTTTAAAATTTTTATGGGGAGTCCTCTGAACTTTAAATTACAGTGGAGAATTAAAATCAGGTCATTTGGATGTTTATTTTTTCCAAATTAATTTCCTTTGTGAGATTTTGTGAAAATTAGGTGTGCTCTTAATAACTTAGCTCATGACAAATTTTCCTCGGGTTATCTGGTCATAGTGAACCTACAAAAATTTTCTTAGATTTTTCTAAGCAACATGCTAATTACTATTTGATACACGCATCATCCAACGGCAGTGAGTCTTCGTCCCCATCCGGTTCATCCCGAGAGCCATCCACCTTCTAAGCTTAAAAACTTGAGCTACACTTAACCAAATCAACTCGGGTTTATTTATAAAGACTCATATATCCTAGACGAAGCTATCTATATGGCTAACATGGCATAAAATTGGATCTATGCAAGCGTAGTATCAAAACAAGCTCGGGATAGTGGGGAGGTTTATACCTTTGCTCTGAGAAGGGAAGCTTAAATCACAGGTGCTCAGCACGTTCGTGGTGATCTAAGGAGGCTAGGGATTGAACCTCTTACTGTGGTGAAATGTCTAGAACCAAATTTGATCAAGACTGAAATTGGGTGTTGATCAATGTCTAGGGTACATGTTCTCTATGAGGGGGCTTTGATGGGGCTTTTTCTTCTCTCACTGTGGTGAAGGTTTGGGCAAGTTTAATTTGTTGGGCAAGTTGAAGGTTTGGGCAAGTTTAATTTGATTTTGGTTCAGTGTGGAGTTGTGGTGGAGAGTGTCCTGTTTCAGGATAGGATTTTAGCTCTGAAATTGAGCTCCGGTAAGGAAAATTAGGCCAGGGAAGTGGTTAGGTTGCACTGAGGAGGTCTCAAGGAGGCTGTGGGAGCAATTGGGCAGGTCTCCTTGAGAAAATTTCAACACCCAAACTTTGGCCATGAAGAGACCATTTTATAGCCATGGCCAGAGAGGGGAGCTCAGGGCTTGGCTTTGGGTGCAAAAGCTTGCTGAGGTGGTGAGCTAAGTGGCACAATTGGCCAATAGGAGTGGGACAACTCAGATGGGTCAATTGGATGAGGATTTAAGTGCGGCGGCTCTCGATTTTAAGGTGCTCCAGTGACTAGGCCAGCCGACAATGGTAGGGGAGCTATTTAGGTGGATCAGGGACCTAAGAGGGATCAGTCACAACAAGCCTTAGAGGAATCTGTCAGAACAATTAATTTGGGCTGGTGATAGGTTTTGGCAAAGATATCTTTGGCTTAAGCAATTTAGGAAAAAAAATCCCTTGATTTAAGGGACCTTTGGTCCATGGCTAATCTAAGCAGGTCTAGCTTGGTTTCTAGGACCCAAAATTTGGCTGTAGAAGTCTTGCCTTGATCAATTTGACATGGTTAGGTCAATTTTGGTGCATGGGTCCAATGTGGGTCCAAATGCGTCTAAATGGCCAAAGGTTAGGTTTGGGTTAGTCTAGCCATGACTTTGAGCCCAATTAATTGATCAACATTCTATAGATGATTGCTAATTAATTGATCAACATTGTGTAGATGATTGTATTAAAGATTTTTGGTGAAGGGTTGAAATGATTTTGAGTTCAATTGGGGGTTCAATTTGAAGGATTTTGCAATTTTGGTCAATTTGGGCATGTTGGGCTAGACTTGGGTCTAGGTTGGGCTAAGGCTAGGCTAAGTACAAATTGATTGTTGAAAATGGTCTATAGGAACATCATGAAGAGTTTTCAACCTAAATTGGCTGTCAAATTTGGGGTTAGGGCAATCAATTTGGTGGAATCTGGGGACATAGCCAATTTAGGGCAAATTTGGAAATTTTTGGACTTAGGTTAAAATTCAATGCAATTGAGGCTTCACCAAGGCCAATTGAAGGTCAAGTTTGATATGTAGGATTATTATGAAGAGTTTTCAACATAAGTTATGGTAAATGGAGTAGGCTATGTGGTTCAATTTGGTGGGATTATGTCATAGGACCAAAGTTGGGGGCTTGACTTATATCAAAATTGGGCTTAAAGAATGGGACAATTAAACTTAGACTTTGTTTAGGATGGTCATATAAAAGGTGAATTTGAGTTTAGAATTGAAATTGAGGGACATTTGGGCCAAATTGATGGACATTTGAGATAAATTTGGAAAGTTGGGTTTTTAAAGTTAATTTGGGGGTTTTGGTCAAAATAGTAATTGGGTTCCGTTTGAGGGTCCAAATTGTTTTTTGAAACATTTGAAGTGATTTTGGAGGTTTTGGGAAAGTTTGGGGTGCAAGGATAATTTTGTAATTTTGGGAGTATTTTGGTAAATTTGGCATTTTTGAGTGGTTCTGTGTAATTTGATGGTTTGAAATGATTTTTGAACAAATTTGGAAATTTTGGGTGAATTTGAGGATTTTGACCAAATTTAGGGTTTCAATGGCATTTAGGTAATTTGGGTCGATTTGGAGGCAAAAGGCCAAGTTGGACATTTTGATAGAATTAGGGAACCAACCACCCTATATGAGCTATGGACCAATGAAATCCCCATTTGGGTCCTCCATGTAAAATTTTAGGTTCAGGGTTGTGAGTGACTGTGGGTGAGAATGAGTGTAAGTGAGTGAACTAGCTCTAGACCAACATCAAGTGTCAACCTTAAGGTCAAGCAGTTCTACGGGAACTCTCCTTGAGCTCCCCCATAATGGCCCCACCTACTACGTGCTAGACTAGAGGTTAGGACCAATATGTAGAGCTTCAAGTTGGGCAAAGGGGAGTTTAGAATTTCTAATGGTGAGGGTTCCTTTTCTAGTTCTCTAGGAGTAGTCAACAGGAAAGTCCTATGGCTAGACCCTAGGCTACTAAAGAGGAAAAAATAAACCTCAACCAAAAGTGAGGTCAACAAGAGGCGTCAAGCTTCTCTATTTAAAAAGAAGCAAAAATCCCTCCTTTCTCTAAGAGACACATCCCTTCATCCAAAAGACACACCCTTTCACTCCAAGACATACATCTCTTCATTCAAAATCCACTCCAAGTGCTAGATTCATTTAACCACCCAAAAGGGCATCCATAGCCATCTAGAACCTTCTAGAACATCGCAGAACCACCAAAAGTCGTCTAAAATCATCTCGAACCATTTCTTGTGCCTAGGCGCCATTTTCTCATCATCACTGGATCCTAGGCACTAGTTTGGGCGCCTAGGCGCCACCTTGCAAGGCGCCACCCTGCAGGCAGCTCCTCTGTTTCCCCCCGTTTCAGCTCCATTGTGCTCCAAATTGATATACCTCCAAGATAGACATGAAAATAACCTTTCTTTAAAGTGTTATTTCATTCAAAAATATGTGATAAATGTAAAGAGGATTGAGCATAGAAAAACATATCAAAATATATCAGGTCAGAATTTTCTTCCTTGCTCGATTTAACTCCAAATGACATTGGTTTTGCTCCAATTTCGCTAAAAGTCCATTTCTTGTACTTGAAGACAAAAAAAGCAAAATAACTTCATTTAAAATGTAATATCTTTAAAAATATACACAAAATGATTATGAAATGTACACTAAAAATATGTAATTTTTAGGTGGACCAATACCCCCAAACATAAACTTTACTTGTCCTAAAGTAGCACTGTAACTTTAAAAACATAAATTGTTAACCTGCAGTAATGGGTTTTCTTTTTAGATAACTAACAATTTGTTTTGGAAATGTTATAGTCCAACTTAGAAGAATTTCTAGTAAAGTAGATGATATCTAAGATATCATAACATTTAGTATTAAATTTAGGAATACTAACTTTCTATTTATTTCAGACATAATTAACATCTCCCCAAACTTTGGATTTTTAGAAAAATATTAATTTCAAAATTTATGAATTCTATTTTGAAATTTTTTTACTAATACATTCACAAATTAAGCAAAGAATTGATCGTAAGTTTTCTTCCTTAGAAAGATTCAAGTAAAACCAAGTTTAAATTAGGTCCTATTCCTCAAGCTTCCCCTCTCTTTTTCATACTTTACTTTTCTTTCTCTCCTTTGTCTCTTCTTTTTTCTTTTCTTTTCAGGATCTTTTTAATCTTTACATTTTTTTAGGTGAGGATTACTATATTAGGATAAGTCTTTAATGATTTTGAATTTCACTATCCCTTTTCTTAATTTAAAAACTTATTTTCTATCTTTAACTTAAAATCTAGTATTAGTTTAAAAAAAAATTCATAGAATCTAAATTCCTTAAAAGTAATATTCTAAAAATCCTTAATTTTTAAAAAATTTAATTTTTCCTACTATAAATAGTAAAATAATTTCCCTAATATTTTATACTAAATATTTTATCTTTAGTTTCATCCTTTTTACTAACTTATCTACTAAGTTCTTCTATATCATTCCTAAAAATCAAAATTTTAGTATCCTAAAGATAACACCACATACCACAAATCAAATACAGGCTACAAAGGACAAATAAAGTTTAACTTTGAAATTCATTTTTCTTCTTCCACCAAACTTAAAATTTTAAATATTTTGCAATCAATTCCATAAAATGCAGTAGGAATAAAAAGTAAAAGCTAAATCTACCAGCTACTACAACATCTTATCAAATTCATATACATGCATAATCAGGATAGAATGACTGCAGGATAAAGTAAATCTAGCCTAAAACACGTTTTCAATAATATTAAACTAAAAGGAAGTATTCTAATTTTAAAATTTATGTTTTTCTTTCTTCCCCCAAACTTAATTTTAACATGTATAACTTTCAGTATAGAAAATATTAAGAAGAAAAATACTTCAAAAATTCTATCTACCACAAATGTCTATCAGGAACATCTACAAGTATTTATAAGGTCAGAACAATTTGCAATAGAAAGTTAATCCAAACTAATCATGCCAAAATAAAATTGAACTAATAAAAGGTCTAAAAAGCATAGCATGAATCAACATAGGAATATATATTTAAGTGCTCTTCAAGTTCTTTATATTGTTGTAACACAAACATAAACACACATGATAAATGAGGTTAATTCTTCCTTTAACTCATCACATCTCACCGCCTTACTTCCAATTTCTAACAGAATCATTACACTGATAAATTGGGTACTTATAAATGATTTTATAGAGTCTAATCCCATGGATTCGATTATCCATGATATGTTGGATCGTGTGCACCAACCTCAGGCTTCACCTTATCCCTTTAAGTAAGCACCTCTAACAGCTATAAAGATAGTGCAAGATCATCCACATGTTGCTCATCAAGAAAGTTCATGACCCTACAGAATGGAAACAAGGTAAAAAAATGAAGTAATGAAATTGAGATGAAACTATCACTATCCAAACTCAAGATGACTCTTGTAAAACTCAAGTCCAGTTAAGACGCAAGTCATAGTGGACTCATTAATCCAACTACTACAACAGAGCATAAGAAAGTCAAGACACAACAAGAAATTACAGAATCACTGTACTCAAGACTGATCAAATTGAAATCAAACCACTAAAAATCCAAACATTCATCAATCATCAATCACATTGATCAATCCATACTAAAGTAAATACAATACGACACAAACAATCATGACTCACAATCATACTAAATCAAACCACACTGATAAGTATGGGTTGCCTCCCACAAAGTGCTTGATTTAACAGGCTATCCTGACAAAGGATTTCCTCCTGGATCAAATTTCCATCTAAGTAAACACCGATCAATCACCCAATCTTTTCTTGATCTTTGGGTTCTACTAAATCCTCGAATTTCAGTTTTTCATTTAACTTCTGAAATCGATTCGAGTTATTTTTCCTAGTGTTTCTTTCTAGATCCATTATTCTTCTTTTAATATTCTCAATTTTCATATTAATAGTATCCTTAAAATTCATAAGAAGCAATATGATAATTCTAGACATCTTAAATTTTGAGCTAGATTCTCCCTAGATGATTCATATCCTATATCAAATTCCACTGCGATATTCTTCAGTTTGAATTTATCTTCTAATTCATTCAATCGGTACTAATTATATGGTAGAAGAGGTCTTTCTATATTTAACTTGTTTGATGAAATAGGATTTTCTAATTCCTTATGAATTTCTTCCATTAGTCTTTCAATCTCCATCTCCGCATTTCTCAACTCAAGGTGCTTTTGAAATATATCCTCCAATTCTCTTCTAATTTTTAGTTTGATATAATTTTATCATGCTCACCATTATTCTCCTTATGGTTTATCTCTAGGTCACTAGGTAAAATATTTTGAGGATTAAAATTAATTGAGTCAACATCAACCCTAGTTGGTTTTTTACATTCCTTATAGCAGCCCCTTGACTTTTCAACTGATTTATCATTAGATAGACAACCTCTTCTATAGACATGTCCTTCTCCTCATATGATGGTTTAGAGTTAAAATCAAAAGGAAAAGAAGGTCCAAAGTTATAGTTTTTCTAGTTATTTCAATTACCTAAGGATCATCTTGATTGTAATCCCATGATTTTTTTCCTCCTTCATTATTGTTATTCCAATTAAAAATTAAAGTTGGAAGGAATCTCTCAGCCTGGGTTGTAGTAATAAAAAAAAGGATTATTTGAGTGATTGTCTATCTCATGCATAGTTTCAAAAGAGTTAGTGTCAACCAAATGTCCAAATGAGTTTTCTTCAATGAATAGAGGTTCTTGAGGTTGACACATCCCATTATGATCCAACTTTCTTGAAATATCAACAATCTAAGAAATTAAAATATTGAGCATATCATCTTTATAATAATTCAACATTTCCACAATAGCTTCTGAAGATTTTTTCAGTTTCCTAATCCTCCTAACATATCTCTCTATGAAACACCTGAACCACGCATACAAATCTAGAAACATAACTATAAGGATAGATATCAAATGTGTGACACACTCAAAAATATTTTTGGAATTTTTAAAATTTCTTAAAATTTTAAAATAAACACACAATAATTAAATATGCTACATAATAATACTAAAATTTCCAAATCTAAGTCTTACAGGTTCAACTAAAAAAATTCTCCTAAACTACTTACTTAAGCTTCCCCACAATTACACTGTAATTTAGCTTCCAAAAATTGACCAAAAAACTTGACTTGAATTTATATTTAGTGGCTAGTGTGCAAAATCTAATTGCTCTAAAATTTAGAGAATATATTACACACTATGGGTACTACACAAGTATATGAATTGTTTCAAGTAATATAGGGGTTTCTTTTAAAACCTAGAGTATCGATCCCACAGAGAAGCGAGGTAAGAAAGCGCTTAGGTGAAATTCTAGTATGCTAGTATCAAGTCTAAGGTTGGAAGGTCAAATAAGTTGGTGTTTTATCTAGCAACTACTCCTAAATGAAAATATTAAATGTAAGGATAACAATTATTCTTAAATGCAAATATTAATTCTAAAGATAACTTATCTGGATCAATTGGTTCGAAGAATTTTGAGATATTAAAGTCTACTCTTCTCGTGCATTGACCTAGATAATGTATAGGAATGAAATGTTTAAAATATAATGCTGCAATGACAAATAGGAGCATACATATTCTTTACTTTCTTTTTAATTGTGCAAAGAACATTTGCTAATCTAAAGTTGGTGTCGGTATGTATAGCAGTGTTGAGTAGGTTCTAGTCTCTCACTCCTAGATTACCCACTGTGCCCTCTGTATAGGACCTACCAGTGACCCTTAATTCCAATCTCTATACCAAATTGATAAAATTATCTAGCTTGTCACCCTAAAAACATCAATTCTACGCCCATCAAATTTTAACTCCCTATCTATTTGCACCCAACTTTGGACAATCGCAACTGCTCTTTCCAAGGTAGAATGTGATACTTATGAGTTAAGAAATATTAGCCCTTTCGAGACTATAAGTTCTTCAATAGGTTTTAACAATACAAGTAGCCAATTAGTAAAGTAAAGGAATGACCAGTAAAAATATCATCACATTTACAAAATAAGATAATTTCTAAGCAAATCTAAATTCCTAAACATATATCAAATTCATTCCAAAAGAAAAGTAAAATGAAGATAATGGTATAAGTAGTAAAAGAATTGATAGAATTATGTAATAAACTAAGTTCCAATAAAAAACATATGTCTACCTACCCTCTTCCGAACATATAAGTATGCTTAGTATTCTATTAATTTTATGCAACTATATGTCATATAGAAGCTTCTAATAGAAACAGACCATGAATTTTATTTCCTTAAAAGTTGCAATGTTGCACATACAATTTTGCAATAGCTAGCCATGTAATGTGAGTGCACTCTAGTTGCGAGATCACCACTCTCCCGAGTCTTAGTTTCACTTACAACATATTTTAACATAACATATTACCACTTAAGTTATGTAAATGAAGCAAAAGAGATATTACTCATCACATTAAAATAAAAATAATTCTATCATAAAACAAATTTTCCTACACATGCCACTACTTAATATTAAAAGAAAACTACTTATGAAGCTAGGATAAAACACAACAGAGAACATCATTTAAATCAAAGAAAATCCACTAGAAAGTGTTTGCAACAATTATAAGATAATGAAGAACACAATACTTAGCTTTTTCCTTCTCAAAGAAAAAAGAAAAATCTTTCCAACAAAGTCTCCTGTCGATCCATGCACCGCTCATATTTCCTTAATCATCTCTCAAAATCCCTCACCAATCTCTCCAGAAAATCGAGAAATCTACATCTCCATAAACTCACACCAAACTCTTCCTAAAACACTTCCTAATTTCTTCTGTAGACTCCTTTAATTACTTGTCATGAGAGGCGTCAAGCCTCTCTATTTAAAGAGAAGCTAAAAACCCCTCCTTTCTCTAAGATACACATCTCTTCATCTAAAAGACACACCCTTTCACTCCAAGAGACACATCTTTTCAAGCAAAAGACACTCCAAGTGTCTAGATTCATTTAACGGCTTCAAGAGGCATGTATAGCCATCTAGATCCTTCCAAAATATCCTGGAACCACCCCAAAATCGTCCAAAATAGTTTTCAACCATTTCTAGTGCCTAGGCATCAGTTTATAGTGCCTAGGAACCATTTTCTTGTAGTCATTAGTGCCTAGGAGCCACTCTGCTGGCGGCTCCACCGCTTTGCCCCGTTTCACTCAGTTTCAACTCTGTTTCACCCCGTTTAAGCTTCGTTGCGCTCCAAATTGATATACCTACAAGATAAACATGAAAATAAGCTTTCTTTAAAGTGTAATTTCATTCAAAAATAGGAGATAAATGTAAAGGATATTGGGCATAGAAAGACATATCAAAATGTGTAAGGTCAGAATTTTCTTCCTTGCTCGATTTAACTCTAAATTACACCATTTTTGCTCCATTTTTGCTAAACTCCATTTCTTATTCCGTTAATTTCTTGTATCTGAAGGCAAAAAAGTAAGAAATACCTTCATTTCAAGTGTAATATCATTAAAAATGTACATAAATTGGTCATAAAATGTACACTAAAAAGCAAGTAATTTTTAGGTGGATCAAGAATCATAACACATTAAGCAATTACCCTGTCAAAGTGGGGCGAGCCATCAAGTATTGTAAGGGTTTTCTCCATGAGATCAAATTGACATAGTGAGACAACATATAATGCTTCATTTTTTGAACTACAAATATTAATGGCAAACAATGCTTTTCAATTAGCAGATATTCCAATTTAGTGAACTCAAGTATGAAAATGCATTTCTTTCCCCTTATTATTGACTTGAGCTAATAGAGCACCTATTAAATCATCCAATACAAGGAACATTTTAATAGAGCACCCACTAAATTCATGAATCATGGTGCATCTACCCTATAAAATAAAATGGCAGTCTCATTATGAACCTCTCTAATAGGTATATAATTTGTGTATGTCATAGAGAGTGGTCATATTTCTCATGAAAAATCTCTATGATGATGCTAGAGTGTTGTCTTGTTTATCAATACCTCATTCGATAGAGCTAAATTAGACAAGTGTAAAATCACTTGCCTTGGAATCCTTGGCAAAGAGCCTACATTGAGGAGGATCTCTTCATCTGAATCTTTTAGAGTGGGGTTAGTTCTGCCTTTGAGAGCTGAGTATCCTGCACTTCAATTTCCTACTCAGAATAATTAACATTATTAATCTTAATAGTGATATTTCCTACCAAAATAGTAGGAAAATCTCACTTAAAGGGGTATAATTAATTTAGAATGAAGTAGGATGATGCATGGAGCTAATATTTAAATTGATCATCCATCTCGTTCCTAAGAAGAGTGAGGCAAGCATATTAGAGAGGGGCAAGGTTCATGCATTGGAATGCCCAATCATGATGGATCAACCATATAAAATTGAATGTCCTCATAAATTTTAAAATGGTTAATTGAGAAAGGTTGAATGTTGCAAGCAATTAAGAATTGATCTACCCCATACATGTATTGAACACAATGGTAGAGGATAGAACGTACCATCTTATAGGTGTGAAGCCATGAATGACCCAACAAGGCCATAAAAGAAGTTCAATGTCCATCACATTGAACTTGGCATCTATTTTTAACTCTCTTAATTAAACAGGAATAACTATAGAGCCAATAGTAGCCTAAATTTTCTCAATAAAGTAAGCATCATGATCACGGTTGAATATAGTTGTGTAAAATTTATAAAGTTGACTCTGCTTTATAACAGTGCCAAAAACTTGATGTAGTGTTTTAGTAATAATAATGTTAGGCTCTTAATATTGAGATTCTACACAAGTATACATATCATTATCAAGTAATATAAGACTTTATGTTTAAGTCCCAAATATCAATCCCACGGGGAATGTTTAAATTTGAAATGATAAATTAAATAGAAAATTTATAGAAATTAAACAAAATTACTGTCACTAATTTTGAATGTTTAAGATACTATAAAAGCTAAATTATTTACTACTAGCAAAATTTAAAAGCAGTTTTTAGAATTAATAACTACTAAACTATGTTTATGTGATGAAGTTTTATAATATGAAAAAGCATCTTTCCCACTACAATGATTTTTTGGTGAAATGAGATGAGATAAATTGTTTAGATATGTATTGTGCCAAATAGGAGTAATTTTAATTCTCTACCCTGATTCAATGTTATAGACAATCATTGGCTAATCTTAGGTTTTGTCCCTAAATCTGTGGCTAGGCTAGGAGGATATTGGCTCCCACTCCAGAGCTCCCACTTCCCTTCCCCTGAAGGCTAACTCTCGCTTTAGTTTTGAAACACTTAGATCCAATTGGAGATTTTTAGTCTGTCACCCTAGAAATCTCTAATTCTACACCCAACAAAGTATATTTCCCTATTTATTTGCACTTAATTCCATGAACAAAATACTTCTTCATGGACTTAAATGTGATTCTCACTATGTTGTAGAACTCATAC
>NW_018165392.1:55171-61775 GCF_001263595.1 Phalaenopsis equestris
TAAACAAACAACACTTATCTGAAACTCTTTCTCAAAGCAAATTCCTTGTAGCCTCTCCTAAGAAATGTAAGAAGAAAAAATCTCTCACTTTCTCCTTCTCTAACAACTCTTAGAGAAGAATTCACACTTAAACTCACCACAAAAACACAAAATTATAAAAACAACTACTAACTAATGGTGTGGAATGGCATGAATGTAGGTATGTGAAGAGGAAAATTCAAATGAGTGGAAGAAATTGAAATGGTGCGAGGGGGGGGGTTTCTGATTAAATTTCAGCCCTAAATAAAGCCTAGGTCGGTTCTCCAATAGGTGCATTCAAAAAATCTTCAAAAGTGTCAAAATTCATCAAATCTTCTAGAAACAGGGCTTCCACTGACATAAGCGCCGTCGGCGCCAATGCTCTGCGATTTAATTCCTTCTTCTCTGTTAAACGGTGCTGTCGGCAGCTTCCACTAACATAAGTGTCGTCGGCACCCATCCTGGCGCCGTCGGTGCCATAGGCCATCTATTTAATTTCTTTGTCTCTATCAAACGGCATCATTTGCGCCCAGTCTGGCGCTGTCAGCACTGACTCTTGATCTGCATTCTTTCTATAGGTTTGCGTCGTTTGACGTTCTTCTGGCATCACCAGTGTTGAGTAATTGTTCCACATCTCCATTTTTACTATAAATTTCATCCTTTTTGCTTCCTTTTTGCTCCAAGTCCTTAAAATCAATAACTTGCAATATAACATAAAAAATACCTTCCATTAAATTACAATATCACCAAAAATGAGTATAAAATATGGGTCTAAAAATGCATATATTTTTGGTGCATCAAAATCCCCCAAACTTAAATGTTACTTGTCCTCAAGTAACTCTTTTACTGCATAAAAATATGATTTATGGTAAAGATTTTAACTTCTATATTTCCATATCTTAGTTCACTAGATATAATAGCATCACTTAAGAGAAATTCTAAATAACTTTAGTTAACACTAAAGGTATAAGAATATTTAGTAGTTAAGTCTAAGATTTTTTATTCTCTATTCTTTTCAAGGAAAATTGCAAATCTTTCATATTAAAGTCACTTACAATATTCATATTAAAAAGAACTTCATGAAACTTTACTAGTGAATATGCTAATATTTAAATATAAGTTTAGAAAATTTTCAGGATCATTTTCAATCCTTTTTCTTTTCTTTTCTTTTCTTTCTTTCTTCTTTATTTTTTTATGTGAGGATTACTATATCTGGATAGCCTTTAATGATTTTGAACTTCATTATCCTCTTCTTAAAATTAAAAACTTTTCACATTACTTCACTTTATAAGTTTATATTAGCTTTAAAGATTTTTCATAAAGTTTTAATCTTTTCTTTTTAAATAAATATCTAAGAGTTTAATACTTCAAAAATATAAATTTGTTTACTTAAAATAGAAAAACATAATCTTATTCTATCATACCAAATAATCTTAATCTCTAAAATTAACCTTTATTACTTAAAAATTTTACGTAAGTTTACTATATATTTGAAAACATAGATATAGTTATCCAAAGTTACCCTCTAATTCCGAAGGTCATGTTAATTTTTTTTTAAAAATATTTTGAAAATATAACTAATTGAGGACAAATAAAATTAAATCTCTTTTCTTTAAAAAAGAATTTTTCTCCCCCCCCCCACTCAAACTTAAATTTTTAAAACATTTTGCATGAAAAACTTTAAATAAAAATAAAGGGTGAAAGAAAACATTTAATGCATAAAGAAGTGATTTAAAACTTAACTCTAAAATATTACAAGTGCTAATATGAAAAGCTACAAAACTTAAAACATTAAATAACACATAACACATATTACTTATAAAAATTTTTTGAGAGAGAGTTAACTACAAATACATCCAACAAAGTACTAAAAACTAATAAATTCTAGTAGTTTATCAAATCTAAAGTTCACAACACAACATACAACAAAATAAAGTACTACAGTCTACAAACAAACAGTCTCAACAATAAGATACAATTAAACAAAATTAAACAAAAATTTAACTAAAGCATCACCAATCATCGTCTTCTCCTTCATCATCATCCACATCCAAATTTTGTTGTTGATATGAAGTAAAAATAGGGTGAGTAGGAAACTGAACTGAGTGATCACCCTTCATGAATTTGACCATTACATCATCATAAGCAACATCATGTTCAAACTTTTGTCTTATCAAATCATCAAAGTGAGCATTTCTACCCTCCATATTTTCTATTATATGATCTATTCTCAAATATCTCCCTGTTGGATCATTGTTTTCTCCATAAGTTTTTGGATAGTAGGGGTACTAGAAGTACCTGAAGTAGAAGGAATATCCATGGTCCTACTTCCAGATCTCCATCCAACATGAGATTCATCTTATATTGGCAGGCCCAATAGGTTTTAGAGGTTCAATCCTATTCTCATCTGCTTTATAATCAATTCCTGTCTGTTCACATGGTGTGAAGATCAGGGCAGGGTGTGCTAAACCTTTAGAAGTCTCTCCAAAAGCAATAGATCTAGTGTTTCTATAAATAATAGAGCCTACATCTATCTTTTTCATCTGCTGGATACAAAAGTTCAAGATGGCTATATCACTTGTAACCTCTTTATGATGATTTGTTGGAATCATTCTTCCAGAAATAAAATAGTGTCAGGCCTTAGATACTACATTTAACATATAAAGAGAAAAGTTTACCTTAACTCCATTCTTCACCTTCCAGGTTCCTACCTCATTTGTAGTAGAAAATGATTTGTACTAGCAGCTATACACATCTTCCAACTGATAAAATTCATTAATCTTCCTTGGAGTAAATGCCACCAGTTTCCCACGAACAAACACAAAGCCTTCAGAAGTCTCCTTAAAATTGGTGTAGAACTCCATCACTACACCAATAATCACATCGGCAGTGATGTAGCAGAAATTCTCCCACTGCCGAGCATTGATTAATCTTTTGACTTCTCCTCCCAGATTTTTAAATCATCGATCTAGAATCACTTTTTTAGTTGTACATAGACTATTGAAGCAAATGTTGGCCTTGTAATTGGCAAACTTTTGATCATCAAAATCTACCTTTCTCTTTCCTTTGCTCATTCTAGGTGTCATGCTAAATCTACAAAAAATTGATAAAATCCAAATAAATTCCCAAAAATTCAAAAAATCACAATGTGAAACGTTTTAAACTTAAATCTACTAAGTAAGAGTACTTCACCAAAGGATTCTCTTAAAATCTTCCAAAAAAATCTCAAAATTTTGGATCTCGGCAATGTAAGATAAATCCTTGGTGAAAATAAAAAATTTTGAGTTCAAAGTATAGCTCTTACCTAGAGAAGATGAAATCCAAACTTTGTTTGCCTTATGCCTTAAAATCGCCTCAAATCCAAGCAATAGCAAGCCCTAGGTGTAAAAACTGGAGGTTGAAGGTGACTCAAGGGGTAAAAATGGCGTTTCACTGTGCAAATTGCGAATTTTAAAGGTGTTTGGGTCAGTTAGGGTTGAGGGAACTGTCAGCGCCCATGCCGGCACCGTCGGCGCCAGTGGCGAAAAAAACTCTTATTTTGATTTTTTCAATTTTCAATTTTCTCTCAATTTACTCCAAATTTTATTTAGTCTTTTTTAACATTAATCTTCATCTAAAAATAATTCACAAACTAACATTTTCATAAACAATACCAAACTAACTATTATATATAAAAATACACTTTTTACAAATATATTTTTCTAGTCACATTTCCACATCTTCAAAGCAAACTAAATTATAATTCAACGTTGAAATCAAGCCACACCAGTAGAACGCTAACACAAAACTATACACATAATCAAAGTTCTAAAGCAAAATAAAGTAAATCAAATCCACTCAATTATATTAAAGCAGAGTCTAACTTCTTCAATTAATCTGCATCTTCTTCAGTACTTTCTCCTCCTCTAATATCTCTCATAGACTGGTAATGGACATATAAATTATAGAAGGGTCAGTACGGAAACTGATCAGTCAAATTTTCATCGATCCATCCATTTTTTTCCTGAACATCTATATCAATCTTGCTTCAACTGTTCCTGTATGATCAAAGTTCTCCTTCATTCTCCAATTTAGGTGATCAAAAAGGTAGTTAAGATTTTCTATTGCATTCATAATACTCTTGAGTTCTCTTTCTATTTTCTTCATTCTCTTCTCCAAAGATATTAAACTTCCAACTGCTGGTGGCATCAATGGTGTTGAAGCTTATGATGAATGGTCCAAAATACAATCTAATGCTTCATTTCCATTCCCTATACAATTTGCATCAATATGAATCATGGGCTCCCAAGGTAGTAAAACTTTTTCCTAACTTTCATATGGAACTTGAGATTAACTACAAAGTAAGAAAATTGTAGAAGGAAACTCAAGTCCATATATTGGCCCATTCATGATAATATCCATAATAGATTTGAAAATGATAGACCCCACATCAATAGGTTTTTCCATTTGAATGCAATACTTTAGAATGACACTTTCTCCTGTAACTCTACTAATCTTCAAGGTAGGTAGTAGTTTTGCAGATATGAAGAAATGTCATTGTTTTGAAATTGGATTAAGCAGCAAAGAAGAGAAACTAATGTATCCCTCATATCTAATTTCCCAATTATCATGTTCATCCGTCAGAAAATTATATACTTCATGCATGATATCTTTCGTTGGGATAAAATTTGTATAATGACAGACTGGAACATTTTCTATCATATACAAATCATTAATCCGAGCCAGAGTAAATGGTACCGCCTTACCTCAAACGAATACAACTCCTTGGATAATTCCATGTAAGTTAGCATAAAACTCATTTACTACGGGTACTACAACTACAACGGTAGTGTAGCACAAAACTTCCCAACGCCTCTATACAATGATTTTCTTGATCAGTGAACTTGGATTACTCACTCCATGATTGACAAAGCATATCTCCTTGATAAGTCTCTTCTTCTTAATGACTTTGTCGTATAATCTCTGTGCATCAAAACTGATAAATTTTCTTCTATTGAAACCTCCATACCTTGAAGTATTTCTGGAATTGGAAGTCATGGAATTTAAAATTAGGAAGTTTTTGGATGTCCAAGTCAATTTTTAGGACTTTAAAAATACCTCTCGGAGGTTATTGTGGAGCGAAATCCCGCCAAAGTCTTCCAAAACCGTTCAGCATGTGAAAAATGCTTGGGACACCGTTGGCGCTCTTGATGGCGCTGTCAGTGCCATGATCCTTTTAGGTGGGGGTCGTTGGCACCAGAGGCCAAATTCACGTCTGAAATTTTTTTTGTTCAATTTGATTCTAAATTTTCCTCCAATACTAATATTTGTCTTACTTTATGATATATAAAATTTTGTAGGACTTAAAAATACTATCATTTCCTAATACATAAACACACTTATTAAACAAAATAGTAATACATAGATATATATATTTATATATGAGTTGCCTCCCACAAAGCGCTTGGTTTAACGTCGTCAGCCCGATATACCACTTGTTTAATTGGGTTGACTTAACATTAAAATTTCTTTAAATTGTGGTATATGTCCTTCATAATAATGTTTCAATCGATGTTCATTAACCTTAAATATTTTTTCAATTTTAGGATCCTTAATAACAATAGTTCCATAAAGATAAACTTTAATCACTTTAAATGGTCCTAACCATCTAGATCTCAACTTTCCTGGAAATTATCTCAATCTTGTATTATATAATAAAACTTCTTGACTAGGTTCAAACTTTTTCTTAATAATCTTCTGATCATGTCATATTTTCATTTTCTCCTTATAGAATTTTACATTATCATATGCTTCATTTATGATCTCCTCAAGTTCATTGAGTTGCAACAATCTTTTCTCACCAGGCATCTTTTAGATTAAAACTAAATTTAATAATAGCCAAAATGCTTTATGCTCCAATTCTACTGGTAAGTGGTATTTTTTTCCAAAAATAAGTCTGTATGAGGACATTCCTATAGGAGTCTTATAAGCAGTCTTGTATGCCTATAATGCACTATCTAATCTAGTAGAATAATCCAATTTATAGGGATTTACAACTTTTTCTAAAATTTATTTTATTTCATGATTTGATATTTCAGCTAGACCGCTAGTCTAAGGATGATAAGAAGTAGAGAATCTATGCATAATATCATATTTCTTTATCAATTTCTCAGTTCTCTTATTTCTAAAATGGGATGCTCCATCTGTAATAATTACTCTCGGCATTTCATATCTTATAAAAATATTTTTTTAAAAAAACTTAGAAACACTTCAAGCATCACATTTTGGTACAACAACAGCTTCAATCCAACTGGACATATAATCATTATCAAGTAATATATATAAGTTTCCAAATGAAGGAATAAATAGTCCCATAAATTCTAATCGCCACACATAAAAAATTTCAACTTCCAATGTGTAATTTAGAGGCATTTCGTTTCTTCTAGAAATATTTCCTACTCGTTGAGATTGATCACATGTTTTAATATATTCATTAACATCTCTAAAAAGAATTGGCCAATAAAATCCAGCTTGCAAAATTTTATAAGCAGTTCTATTTGTTCCAAAATGTCCTCCAAATTCAGAATCATGACATCTTTCAATTTTT
>NW_018165392.1:61909-63177 GCF_001263595.1 Phalaenopsis equestris
AATATCACTTACAATATAGTTTACTATATCAGCATACCACGTTACATTTATTTCATCAATACTATATAATTGTTCATCAGTAAATTTTTTTAAGATTTCATTTACAAAATTAGTTAATATTTCTTTTTCTAGTCTAGACAAATGATCAGCTATTTGTTTGTCATTGATTGTCATTTCCCTATCAACTACAGAAAACTTAAACTCTTGCAATAGAAGTATCCATCTAATTAACCTTGGTTTAACATCCTTCTTTTGCATTAATTATTTAATAGCATAATGATTTGTATGCAATATACATTTAGTTTCAATTAAGTAAGGTCTAAATTTATCAAAGGCATAGACAATAGCTAATAACTCTCTTTCAGTAGTAGTGTGGTTAATTTGAGCATCATTTAGAGTTTTAGTAGCATAATATATTACTTTAAAAACTTTGTTGTGCATTTGTCCTAAAACAGCTCCAATAGCATAATCACTAGCATCACACATTGTTTCAAATGGTTTTTCTCAATCATGTGGTACTATTATAGGTGCAGTGATTAATTTTTCTTTCAATAATTCAAATGCTTTTATGCAATCCTCATTATAATTAAATTTCATATCTTTTTCTAAAAGTTGGCATAATGAATTAGTTATTTTTGAAAAAAAATTTATATAGCGCCTGTAGAAACCAGCATGTCCTAGAAAACTTCTTACCCCTCTGACAGTAGTCGGTGGTGGGAATTTTTTAATAACTTAAATTTTTGCAGGATCAACTTCTGTGCCATTTTCAAAAATTTTATGCCCAAGTACAATTCCCCCTACAACCATAAATTGACATTTTTCCCAATTTAGTACTAGGTTGACTCGTTCACATAATTCTAGAACTTTTTCTAAATTATTTAAACATAATTCAAATGAAGTCCTGAATGTAGAGAAATCATCCATAAATACTTTCATCCCATGTTAAAAATTACTAAATATTGACATTATACATATTTGAAATGTTGCAGGTGCATTACATAATCCAAAAAAAACATTCGCCAAAAAACAAATTAGCCAATTAGTCTAGAAAGGGTAAAGGAAAGTGATCTTTCTTGGTGGTCAAGTTTAATTTTCTTTGAAGATAACTGGTATATCCATCTAAAAAATAGTAATATTTATGCATAGCTAGTCTATCTAGCATTTGATCTAGAAAAAGTAGTAGAAAAAGATCTTTCCTAGTTGCAAGATTTATTTTTCTATAATCAATGCATATTCGCCACCCTGTAACTTGTCTAGTAGATATTAAC
>NW_018165392.1:63205-64701 GCF_001263595.1 Phalaenopsis equestris
ACACAGTGAATTGGGCTTACCCAAGCACTATCTGAAATAGGATATATAATGCCAGCATCTAACCACTTTAAAATCTCCTTTTTAACAACTTCTTTCATTATTGGGTTTAATCTTCTCTGAGGATCCGCTTTAGGTTTGTACTGTTCATCTAATAAAATTTTGTGCATACAAATTGAAGGACTAATTCCTTTAATATCGGCTAAAGTCCATTTAAAAGCCTTTTTATATCTTTTTAACATTTCAATTAATTTTTGTTCTTGAATTTCAGTTAATTCAGAAGATAAAATAACAGACAATATAGTTGAATCTCCTAAAAATACATATTTTAAATGAGCAGGTAATACTTTCAGTTCAAGTTCAGGTGGTTTAATACTTGAAGGAATAAGATTTTTATTATCATTTTCCAAAAAATCTAAAGTTTCAAGTTCATCATGAATATAATCTAAATTTTTTTCTTTTATTTCATCCTCATTTTCACTAAATTCTTCTTGCTTTAATTTTTTCTTTAAACTCTTTCTTAAATTGATCATTACTTAGATAAGCAGTGACTTCCATCCTAAAACATTCTGTCTTTTTCTATTGCAGGATATTTCATAGCTTTTGCAATATTAAATTTTACTTCTTGATCATTAACTCTCATTATGAATTATCCTTTTTGCACATCTATCACAGCTCTCCCTGTTGCAAGAAATGATAGGAATCTCTTTATCTTCCTCCATATCTAATACTATAAAGTCTACTGGGAAAATAAATTTATCGACTTTTACTAATACATCTTCTATAACTCCTTTCTTATATGTTATTGATTGATCAACTAACTGAAGAGTTATAGTAGCAGGGGAAATCTCTCCCAAATCTAAACATTTAAGATTGATGCTCGCTCCTAAATCACGATTTTCCAAAAATCTTTTCACCAATAGCACAAGGTATAGTAAAACTACCAAGATATTTTAATTTTTCAGGAAGCTTTTTCTGAATAATAGCAATACTCAGGAAGATTTTTCTGGATAATAGCGCTACACTCTTCACTAAGTGTAACAGTCTCATGATCTGCAAAACTCCTTTTTTTGTTTAGTATATCTTTCATAAATTTCACATAATTTGGCTTTTTTTCCCAAAGCCTCAATGAAAGGAATGTTTATCGTTAGCTTTTTAAGGATTTCCAAAAATTTTAAAAATTATTTGTCTTTTTTCTTCTATTTTAGTCGTTGAGGAATTGGAGGTAATGGTTTTTCTAAAGGAACTTGTATTTGTTCATTTTCATTACAGTCACTTTCTATCTCTTCCTTCTCCTCATCAACTTCTATTTCTCTTTGGATTCTTATTTCAACTTGTTTCCTACTTCATAATTGAATTGCTTTAATTTGTTCTTTATTTTGATCTTAGGATTAACTTCCACCGTACTCAGAAGATTTCCTGAAGGTCTGTTACTAAGTGCAGTAGTAATATGTCCTAATTGATTTTCAATATTTCTAATAGCAGCCCTTTGATTTTGT
>NW_018165392.1:64776-111811 GCF_001263595.1 Phalaenopsis equestris
AGTGAAGTTAAATCCTGAAGGATAATAAGGTAAAAAATTAGGATTTCCTTGATTGTTCAGATTTCTAGGGGAATTCAACAGATTGTTATAATTATTCCAACTAAAATTAGGGTGATTTTTCCATCCAAGATTGTAATAGTTAGAATAAGGATTGTTATTTCAATTATTAATAGCATTCAAAATTTCATAAGATGATTGAATATCAATTATCTGTTCTAGTGAATTTTCCTCCAATACTGGTTGTATTTGAGAATAGTTCACTCCAAGTTGATCAATCTTGTTTGATATAGCAGCAATTTGATATGCTAAAATAGACATTGCATCAGATTCATTAATACTAGCTACTTTCTTAGGCTTTACTTGTTCAGAGAGCCATTGAAAATTATTAGTAGTCAGTTCTTCTATTAAAGAGTATGCTTCATCAAAAGGTTTTGACATTAAAGATCCGCCTGAAGTAGCATCTATAATAGATCTAAATGATCCTACTAATCCATTGTAAAAAGTTTAAATTATTAACCAATCTGGTAAAGCATGGTGTGGAAATTTTCTGAGGATATCCTTCAATCTTTCTCAAGCTTCATATATTGATTCCGCTTCAAACTGACAAAAAGATGTAATATCATTTCTAAGCTTAGCGGTTTTCGAGGGTGGAAAATATTTAGCCAATAATTTTTGTGATAGTTCTCCCAAGTTCTGATAAATCTAGGTGCTAATGAGTTTAACTAAGTTTTGGCTTTATCCCTTAATGAAAAAGGAAAAAGTCTAAGCTTAACAGTATCATTAGACACTCCATCATATTTAAAAGTAGCACAAATCTCAAGAAAAATAACAAGATGTAAGTTAGGATCTTCAGTAGATGTTCCTCCAAACTGATTATTTTGTATCATTTGGATAATAGCAGGTTTAAGCTCAAATGAATTAGTAGCAACATTAGGATTTTGAATAGTTAAGTGAAGTTCATCTGCTGTTAGATTAACATAATCTTTTAAAGGGCTTTATCGATTTTCATTTATTTGATTATCTAAGTTATTTACCATTTTGTTCAAAATTTTAATTTCTTTTTGTTGTTTTTGAATTTTTCTAATAGTAAGTTCTAATTCGGAATCGTAAGGTACTAAACCTTCATATCCAATATTTTGTATAAATAAATATAATAAGCAAAGAAAATTTTCTTAAAAATACTCTTAAATATACAGTTATATATATTTTTTTTGGATTTTTGATTTTATAATTTTTTTTTGATATTTTCTATTTTGTATATTTTTATCTTTAAATTTCCTAATTTACCAAATCTATTTAATTTATTGTTACTTCCCCTACAACGACGCCAAAAACTTGATCCCGGTTGAACATAGTTGTGTAAAATTTAAAAAGTTGACTCTGCTTTATAATGGTACCAAAAACTTGATGTGGTATTTTAGTAATAATAACGTTAGGCTCTAAAATTGGGATTCTACGCAAGTATATGTATTGTTATCAAGTAATATAAAACTTTCTGTTTAAGTCCCAAATATCGATCCTACGGGGAAGGATTAAATTTGAAATAATAAATTAACTAGAAAATTTACAGAAATGAAACGAAATTACTGTCACTAATTTTGAATGTTTAAGATACTATCAAAGCTAAATTATTTACTAGTAGTAGAATTTAAAAATAGGTTATAAAATTAATAACTACTAAACTATGTTAATGAGATGAAGTTTTCTAATATAAAAAATAATCTTTCCCATTACAATGAGCTTTTAGTTAAATGAGATGAGATAAATGGTTTAAATATGTATTGTACCAAATAAGAGCAATTTTAATTCTCTGCCCTGATTTAGTGGTATAGAAAATCATTGGTGAATCTTAGGTTTAGTCCCTAAATTCGTGGCTAGGCTAGGAGGACACTGGATCCCACTCCAGAGCTCCCACTTCCCTTCCCCTGAAAGCTAACTCTCGCTTTAGTTTTTAAACACTAAGATCGAATTGGGGATTTTTTAGTCTGTCACCCTAGAAATCTCTAATTCTACACCCAATAAAGTAAATTTTCCTATTTATTTGCAATTAATTCCATGAACGAAATACTCCTTCATGGACTTAAATGTGATTCTCACTCTGTTGTAGAACTCATGCTCTATTTCCCGGATCATATGTTTCACAACATATTTTAAAAATTCAATTGGCTAGATCGAAAAGTAAATTAAGAGCTGAAAAACTATCACAATTTATTTTAAATTTTAACATTAGCACATCCACATTATCTTTTCATTTGATCATATCTCAGAGTAGGGAGAAAGATAAAGGAATCTACTCAGACTTCATGAGAAAGATACAATAAAACACAAATTTCATATATATAAAAGAATGTTCATACAATAATAATAAGCAACAACACTTATCTGAAACTCTTTCTCAAAGCAAATCCTTTGTAGTCTCTCTTAGGAAATGTAAGAAGAAGAAATCTCATGTTTTTCTCCTTCTCCAACACTCTCAAAGATAAATTCACACGTAATCTCACCATAAGAACTCTAAACTCTTAAAAAAAATAACTAATAGACTCCTCAATGGTGGCAGAATGAAGATGGAAAAAGTGTATGGAGGCGAGGTGTGGCGATTACAAACAAAGAGGAATGAGGAGGAGGGGGGGTTATGATCAAATTTTGGCCCTAAATAGAGCCTAGGTCGGTTATCCAATAGGTGCATCCAAAAACTCTTCAAAAAGCAGCCAAATTCATCGAATCTTCTAGAGACAGGGCTTCCACCGACATAAGTGTAGTTGGCGCCCATCCTGACATCGTAGGTGCCATAGACCATCTATTTAATTTCTTCATCTCTGTCAAATGGAATAGACAACTCATTCTGACCTCGCACACACTTGAGTGCATGCATGTGCACACACCCGCGATGCATGTTACCACACCCATACTTCTCAACCTTCAGCACCTACCTATGTTTGAGCGTGTGCATGCACCCACTATGCATGTTATTGCATCAGTACCTCTCTGCCTTTGACACCTGACTGTATGCGGGTGTGTTCATGCACCAACTATGCATTTTGTCGCTCCCACATCTCCCCACCTCCAATGTTGGGTTGTGTGCAGGTGTGTGCAGGTGCTTAACATGCACACTGTTTCATCCACATTCTTCACCTCTAGTGTCAATCACGTGCATGCATCTGTTCATCTGCAACATTGCACGTGCACACCTTCACATGAATGCCCTCATACATACACAAGCATACTCACGATAGCCGATAACCCTAAACTCCTGAAATTTAGAAAATCACAAATTTTAAGAGTTTTTTTTTTTTGCTCATTCTGGACCTTTGATGCTACACCTAAATATTTAAGCTTATTTTTATCATTATGGGAGCACTTTTAGCCTTGAGGGCTGAGCCTCTAGGGTTTAGAGAAGTCTTTGGAGCTTTTAGAGTTTCTTCCTCGGGTTTGCTCGGAAGAGTATATTCTTTCTTATTTCTTCTCTTTTTTCATGTTTGTTTGAGGAGTTTGATGATATTGTAAGGTGAGACTGAGTGCATATGTATGAGAAAGATCCATGTATGATTTTATTGAGAGGAACACAATGTATTGGAAGGACTGATTAGCTCTTTAGTGGGTTTTATGTACTTCTTGTGATTTATCCTTCTTATTTCAGCAATAGCAAAGTTCAAGTTTTTTATCCTCATGCATTGTAGTTAATCGTAGTTCATGCTTTTGTGATGTAAGATATGTAGTTTTTTTGTGTTTTATTCTATGATTTTTTTATTTATCTTGATTCTTTTTTTATGCATGAGTTTCTAATGTTGATGTGCTAATCTCCCAGTCATAATTTACTTTTTATTGAAGATAAGAATGTCAAAATCCCTCAAGAATAAGGACTTCTACTAGTTGCGTAGTGGAGGTTAACTACAAAAATTTGGTTTAATACACATATTCTAGTTAGGATTTTGCAACAAAGATAGAGTATAGAAGAATCCTAGGAAATTCCTTATGGTTAAGTGAAACTTAACTTTATGGGGTTTTATTCTTCTTTTAAATGTTGCATAGGCTTAAAGAGAAAACTTTTATCTCTGGTTGTCAACAATAGCAAAGTTTCCATCAGAAAACTTCAAGAAACTACCTGAACTATGTCACAGGAGTATGAATCTTACATATTTACTAATATCAACACTTTTTTCAATCATTTCTATTTACTACATTCTTAGCATTGTTAGAATCCTCTCTTAAATTCGATCGCTTCAAACATGACCTAGTAGTTCAGTAAACTTGACCTTCGTTTCTTAGAAATATTTTGACACTAATTCGTGGGATTGATACACTGACTTATTTTTGTATTTGTGTCCTTAAGTGAGTTGCTTTGCAGCAATTTTGAGCATCAATATACTAAAGCCATCACATACAATATGAAGTTAGGCCCGAGCTACCCATCAAAAGCTTTTCATGGGTGAAGGAAATCTTAAGCACATCCCTTGACCTAATTTTTGGTCAACCCTTCATTCACTTCAAAGATCTAAAATACAATTGAAATAATATATGTAAAATGAAAATCAAATGCAATTACCTTCAATCAAACTCTAATGTTGGATTGAAATGTCGCTTAATGGGTGAATATTCTAAAATTATCATTTTTATGCATTAAAATTATTTGTCTTTAAAAAATCACTATATTGCTTGGAATTTTCATACTATAAGCTACATTTTATTCATTATCAACATATGAATAGCATGAAATAAATTTCAGCAACCATCAGATGACTTTTTACATGAAATTTTTTGTAGTAAACTTGCATGCATGAAAATTCTCACATAAAATTTTTCAAATGGAGTTTCATTTTGTAAAGTAGTCCCAAAAAATGCATCGAGGTTGTTGAAATCTTTAAAATGCGCCCCTCTACTCCAAAATTGAACTTCCTCTTAAGTTTCATTTAGCTCATAAAAATTTGAATGATAATTAGGATAATTTGGATCATAAATATAATTTCACCTTCAAAATGAGCTCAAATCAACTCAAAGTTGAAAATATGATCAAATTGTGTTGAGAACATCAAAATTTAACAATTTGAAGTTCATTTGAGCTATTTTCCAAAATCTCAATTTTTTTGGACTGTTACACACAATTTTCTCATCTTGGGGATTACTCAGACCAAAGCCAACTCTATTGTGATTACTTGAGTTTATTTCATCCAAAATGGATTGAGGTTGTCATTTTGGTCGAAACTCCCTAAGTTTTCACCCCAGGCTTACACAAGGGCAGTAGTGGCATGTGCACGCATGTGCCCATGTGCACCTGTGCCTACTTAGGGTTCATCAACACGCTCACACACACCTAAGTGTTTGTCAGCACGAAAGTGTGCCAATACACACGTGTTGTAAATGTAACCAGTGCACACGTTTAGGTCTCTGCATGTGCCTGTGCTGCTGGTAGCCCTAACCATTTCTCTCTCATTTCTGACCAATTTGACATGTCTTTTTGCAATCAAGAGCTCTATTGGAAACTTATGATAGCTCTAACTACCAGAGGAAGAATGGTCGCCAATCTCTAGATCGATTGACAGTCATCAGAGAAGATCAGTGGGAGGTAACTGCTTCTGTCACCTCCTATAATTAGCCTCTTAATCCTCCTCATTTTGGCATCTCTTCTTTTCCTTCTCCTCTCTTGTCATCTTCGGTGGTGCTCCATTCGACCTCCTCATCATTCTCTAAGTGCACTCATTCGTGGTCAACTCTCCTCCTCTAATAAGTCTCTTTCCTCATCCTTCCTTATCCCATAATTTTCATTTATTGTATTTTATTTTATTTAAGTTAATTAGTTAAATGAAGAAATTAGGTTAGGATAATCCTGACATGAACCTGACCGAAACCCAATCAAACCCAAACCAACTAACTTGAACCTGACCCGACCTAGCCCAACCTAACCCAACATAACCCGAACTAGCCCAACCTAACCCAACTTAGCCCAACCTAACCCAACCTAACCCGACCTAACCAAGCTTAACCTAGCCCAAGATAACCTAATTAAGCCCAACCTAACCTACTCCAATCTAAGCCAACCTAACTGAACCTAGAAAAACTCAACCTAATTGAGCCTAGCACAATCCAACCTAAACAAAACTTGCTCAATCCAACCTATGCCCATCCTAGCCCAACCTAGAACAACCCATCCTAGCAAAACCAAACCTTGCCCAACCAAATTTAAACCAACCCACCCAACCTTAATTGACCCTATTTATCCTTATTTTACTCAAACACAATCCATCCCAACCCTAGCCCAAGCCTTGAGCCTAAGCTAACTTTTTCATGTGTAGTGTACATAATTCTTATATAATCCAATTCATGTTTCATGTTTCATCCAAGTCATGTTTTATGTATAGTTCAATCATATTTCATGCTCTTCATATACCATGTATAGTTCTTATTGTATGTAAAAAAAGGAGGAGAAGAACCTCTCATTTAGGCTCTTCTCAAAAAGATTTTAAATACAAAATGTTAAACCTTGAAGAGCTTTGATTTTCACAATGACCAATAGCTTAGGAATAAAAAAAAAACCTTGAACTAAATTCTAAAAACTAAAGAAAAATTTTAAATCCACCAATTTAAAAAATGGTAACCAGACCTTGATAGATTCAATACAAATCCTAGGTTAGACAACATGGAAATAAAATTTAAGGTCACACATAACCTAGAATAGCCTAGTCTAGAAACCTAGATCATTTTATCAAGTACTTGTGGCTAGAATTAAGGACTAGGACCTATAAAACAAATACCCTTATCCCTTGAAACTATGTAGGGCCTTAGGATGAAGTAACTCATAGTTACTAATGAAGGCCCCACTAACCACTTTAGTAAGAAAACTCTCCATTTGTCATTACTTTATTGTCGAGTGAAGATTTCTAAGTTATAAGGTTGGTTCATAGTTGAAGGGTGCCAAAACACCTGAGATGATGAAAAGCCATGGACATATTGACCAAAGGTGTTATTCCCAAATTTTAGGTTACTTCACATATTTAGGTTCCTTTTAGAGTTTAGTCTCTCATCTCAATCTAGAAATCATTTATACCTGACTTTGTTATTTAATTTAGCGATCTATTTCAATTCAAAGCAATCCAAGATCAAACATGTCAATCAATCAAACCCATCCAACATATCTTAAGCTATTTTGATTGTACAATTAACTTCAATTCAAGGTTATTCAAACATTGTCAAATCTAGGTCTTCTGTGTAAAATGTCCTCCCTGGGATGGTAAAATCCCTCCTTCGAGGCCTTTCCATGACAAACCTTCATTAAGTTGTATGTCCAAAATTTTGAACTTAATTCTTCTAAAACTCCAAACTTGGACCCTTCCATCATTTTGAAATCTTAGCTTTGAATGAATTACCTTGAAATCTAAGTAATATAAGTTAATATTTTAATCAAGAGTTTTCTCTAGAGTTTATAACTTTAGAGATGTAATTAATTATGAGGGTTTGACACTGTAGGGATATTAGACCTCAAAATAAAATAAACCCTACCTAAAATCCATATAGTATGAGACCCATAAGTCTTAAAAGATTTTCTTCATTTGAATGATTAGGTCCATTTCTAAGTAATATTTTTTTCTCCGGAAATTATATTATGCTTTAAATGTGATATATAATCAATTAGAAAGAAATTCTTCCAAGATCTATTGTGACTACACATCTAACCATCAAAGATTTCAAAAAAATATTCCACCGGCGTTTTCTTAGTGATTATGCTGAAGATGGTTCCTTTCTCCATCGTTTGTATTTGCTTATTTCATTTTTCATCAGTAAATTGTTTGTATCTCTCATAGATTTAGATTAAGTATCTCTTCTTGTAAAACTTGTGAAGTCATTAAATGGTTCCACCAAACATCCTTGAACTCAGAGTCCTCAACCTCTCATTTAAATCACACATAATTAATAGGTTTTAGGATCTTCTTTGTCAAACCACATTATGGTTGATTATGGATCTTTGTTTTAGTTATAACCTCTTGACTTAAATATTCAATTTTAGCTCTATCATTTACTAGTTTTTTTGTCAACATAAATCTTCATATCTAAAACTCTCTAAAAACAAAACCTAAAGGCAACCTAAGAGCTTCAAACTAATATTGAAATATCTTTAAAACAAAAATATTTTACCATTCATCTTGTGGATAGGGTTGAACCATAAAATCCCTAATTAAGTTCTATTTCAAATAAGTTTAAACTTACTTTCACTAAGATTCTAAGATTCAATAGTCAAGCCTCTATTGATATTATCTTTGTATTTTATTACAGGAATATCTTGCAAGGCATCTTTTTGGTGTCAGTATTATGAGTGTTGAAACTAAGTCTTCTATAAGGGAATGACAAGAGGATAATGATTCCAAAGATGTAATGGTTGAAGAAATTATAACATCGGATTTTTTTAGCTACTCTAGCATAGATACACGTGAAAGTAGAGAAACCAAAAGTTTTACGTATAATTAAAAACTCAAAGATAATGATGGCTAAGGATGAAGTGTTTAAGAAAAATTTAGAATCACCTTTAATCTCATAAAAAGATCTGAAGTCCATTGTTGAATAACATGTAAACAAAAGCTTTAGCTTAGGCTAGAGGTGGTTCATTAATACTCAAGGGAAGACCTTATATTGAGAAATTTAATGCAGTATAACATCCTAAGGGGTTTGTGCCACCAACCTTTAAGGTATTTGATAGAATTGGTAGCCCAAGACAACACTTATCACATTTTTTGCACAAGTTGTTGTAATTACAAGTTGTTGTAATTCCAGGGGAAGTGAGCCTACTTGTCAACAATCTAAGAGGACAACATTTGAATGTTACGTGAAATTGCTTATTAGGTCAGTTAAGAATTTTTCCAAACATGAGGGGTTATTCATTAAAAGATTTGTTGGAGCTTAGTATCATATCATTGTTATAGACTTGGTTGTTGAAAATAAAAACTTAATGAGACTCCAGTAGAGTATATCTTAAGATGGATAAACTTGAGTTTGAAGTGTAATCTTAGTTACAAAAGCAAAAAGCTATTGAGGTCCTACTCAACAACATTCAAGGGCCAATCACCTTCCTATTCAAAGCATATACCACTAAGAAGTTTGAAAAATTATTTAACAAGACAACTAATTTATAAGAGGAAGTAAAACATTTATCGTTCTTGAGTTAGTAAATTGAGCAAAAACCCAAAAATGCTTGCAAAAAGAGAGATGGGAATGTGTTTTCTATTGATAAATGAAAATAGCCCATGATAATACCAAATAAAAATGTTAAGCAACAATAGTGGAAAACACTACAAGAGCAACAACCACAACAAAAATGACAACGATTGCAATAACCTTATAGGACTGAAAAAGAAAGAATTTAAAAACTCATTCAAAGATAGGAAAATCAAGCTTATTATTTTAAATATGAAGTTATAAAAAGGATGTTTAAATTTTTGGTGAAGAATCCAAATTTTAAGCTAACTAAACCTCTCAAGCCTAAAAAAGTTGGAAGAAGTGATGAGCCTAATTACTGTTCAGACCATAGAATGGTGAGACACACAATTGAAAAATGCTTCCATTTCAAGGACTAGCTGGAAAAGAATTATAAAAATAGAACTATTGTTATTCCTAAAGGATATCTAAAAGAACCAAAATAAGGATTCGTTGGTGTTTTCTTTTCTAAAAATATGGAACCGCTTAACCCCTATGCAGAAGAAAGTGGTTGGAATAATCTCTTGTCCAAGACCTCCCAAAAAAAATTCTAATTTTATAAGTTGTCAAAATTATGCTTGTAATTCAATTATGAGAAGGTATTTTTTTGTACAATCAAATCCTTCCTTTAAATGCAGTCTTAGCTCACACCTTGTTAATGACTATTATATAATTGGGTTGAGGCTTTGTTGATTGCAATATTTTTAATGATAGTCCTTTTTGTCTTTTATGATGATAAGATTTTTGCAAATCATTAATGAACTTATATTTTAATCTTTAATATTTTTAAACATTTTGACTCTAAAAAGTAAATAAATGAATAAAATCATCCTTAAAATAAGGAAAACCCCTTGAAATATCCATACTGAAATTAGAAATTTCTTATAGTCGTGTCTACAACAACTTTAATGACTTGGTTTGAAAATTAATCAATAGTTTTTCAAAGATAAATTAGAGAGATGAAATCAACCTGAGCTGGTATAAACTCTTTCTTTAGTGTATACCAAACTCGTCTCTCATTTAAGGCAATTCTCATAATTCTAACACCTAAAAAAAAGAAGATTTGAATATCATTAGGTTTGAATAAATTTTTCATAGTGTTCTTACATTGAGAATTACAAAATCCAAACTTCACTGTGGAAAACTACATCTTATCACCTAAGAGGGAATCTTAAATACAAAATAAGGTTATTGGCTTTGATAGAGAACATATGCCTTTATGAAATATTCCTTCATAAGATATATTTGTAGATGACTAAGGTCAAACATAATGACTCAGCTCAAAAACAATATGATAATATTTTCCTAAAAAAAATTCTTGAAATTCTATTCCTTCGATAAGAAAATTATTACTTTGTTGTGATAGTTAATCCATTTACCTCATTTTATATTCATGTAAAAATGATTCACTTAAGATTTCTTGAATTTTTGTGGATTTGAGTCTATCCATCCACATACCAGGTTAAATTGGAGTTTTCTAAACAAGAATAAAATATAAACATCCTTTGAATTTTTTTTTAAAGGAGCATAAAATTAAATAGTCTTCTTCAAAGATATTTAAAAAAATAAAAAATTGAAAATGTGGAAAAGAAAAGAAAAAAAGAGAAGAAAGGAAAAAATAAATAAGAAAAGAAAAGAAGAAAAAAAAATAAAAAAAAGGGAGAAAGAAAGATAAAAAGTAAAGTAAAGAAGAAAAAAATTAACTTGATTGATACATTGATCATAAGCTAACAAACATACCTCTGAAGATAGATGTTAATAAATGCAAAGACTTAAGGAAGATAAAGGTTTGAATTTAAGTCATTCACATTCATGAGATTATTTATTTTGATAGTTTTTACTCCAATTTTTTTCTATCTTCGAACCCTTTTTACTAAATTGGATGTTAAAACCACCTCATCATTTTGAATGAATCTCTAAAAATGGAATTCTTCCTTGTGCTCAATTCTCTTAGAATTTTGAACCTTATCTCAAGATTCAAAATTTAGTTTTTTTTTTAAATCCATTGAAATTATTGAAGAAAAACATGTCGATATTGAAACAAGCTAAAATAAATCAACTTATGGAGGGATACAATCCTGAACCATCCTTCTAATTTTCAGTTTTCAAGTGAAAATATAGCTAACAAACTCGTTAGGTTTAGGAAATTTGTCATATAAATCTCAACTATATGTCGGAACTACCCTTAGAATGAATGTCCCTAAACTCAAAATATACCTAATATACTATAATACAAAGAAAGCTCTTTGGTGTGTCTGTTTGAAAATTGAATATATTATTTTCCTTCAAGCATGGGTCATTGGATGCTAGAGAATGAGAATTATAATGCATGTTTAATTTTAAGCAGAATTTAAAAAAATTTATAACTGTAAGGTAATACTTTTTTGTGCCTCAACCTGAATTCTCAAATAACTTATTCATAATTAAATGCAATCATATGTTGTTATTCATTCTAAGAAAAGGGAAAACAACCTTTAGGAATTTGAGAATTTCCTTCAAGTGATTTTTCTGCTAGAATTCAAACATGAACCCACATTTTCAACAAATCAATTTATAGAAGTTTCTATGATTTTGAGTGTATCACTGTAGGATCAAGGTTTTTTTTTTTTTTTTGATACAAACAAATTTAGAAACCCAACCCTCAAAGAGTTGAGCTTCATTTGAAAATCATTTCAATATGTGCCAGTGTTTCTAAAAGAAATGTTTTATCCTAAACTCATATGATGGGTGTCTTTCATCTAAAATTTCATTTTTCACTTTAAGGTTTAAATAATTTTTTGATAAAGTGATAACATCGCTTGTGTTGGACATTTATATACTAAAGGATGTTACAAATATTCCACATTCTATACTTTAATAAGTCAAAGGCTTAGAATAATGAAAAACAAAAACTATAAATTGACTAAAACATAAAATTTAAAAAATAATAATGCTTGGCTTCAGTCTTCTCAAACTAAAATAAAAGCAGTACACATTCTCTTATATAAAATTAACACTAGGTCGGTCATGTTAGGTCGGTCATGATAGGGATGTCATTCCACTTAAGAAAAGTCGTTTACAAGGCTCCGGTGAGAGACTGATAACATCTGAATCTTTGAATCTTTAAAGGAAAACTTGAAATTTTAATATTTTAAATTTAAGATAAAACTTTAAAGAATTTGATTTCAATTAAACTTCAAAATATCAAACATCAACCAACTAAAAGTAATCAAATCTTAGACATCAAAATCTAACTAAAAATAATCAAAATATGAATGTTTGATATGGATGTTGGACTTAAAACTTTAAAAAAAATCAAAAAGACAAACTAACAAGTAGAAACCAAAATAAAAATTAAAAATTGAAAACTCTTTGGTCTTAAGTACATTCTCCTTAAACTGTTATGGATTTTAATGGGCAAGATTTAATTTCCCTGAGGGAGTCCTATACTTAATATAAGAAGAAAAACTCATAAAACTTTTCAAACAAATCAAATCAAAAAAACTTTCAAACTAAACCCTTCAAACAAAGCATTTTCAAACAAATCAAAATAAACAAATTTATTTTCAAACAAACAAAAAAAATAATGAAAGAATGATGAATGAATTATGAATAAATGAATGAATGGATGAATGAAAGAATGATCAAATAAATTAATTTCCTCTTAATTAGGTCTTGGGTTAGATGTGAATCAGTGTGGTTTTCCATCCCAACTTAATTGTCATGTTCACATCTTAAGTTGGATATGAGTCTATATGATTTTCCATTCTAACATATTTAGGAAAATTTAAACAAAAAAACAAACAAAAAACAAGCAAATGAACAAATAAACAAACAACAGACAACAAAACAAATAATGAATGAGTGTCTTCTTAAATAGTTCTTAGGTTGAATGTGAGTCTCTATGCTTTTGATCATAGTCTAATCACTCTGTTCATCTCTTTAGTTGTATTTAAGTCCATGTGACTATTTAGCCTAATGTATTTTGGTCAATGAATCTAAAACACTCTATTTTTCAGGGCACAAAGCTTAACTGCACCATCCTTAGACTTTTTTTCTTAAAGACATGAGGTGTAACAACACCGCCAATATTTTAAAAAAGAGTTTTCCTTAAAGTTAATAGTCTTAGAGATGTAATTATCTGAGGGCTTTCCCTTATAAGGACACCTAACTCTATAATAAAATAAATCTTATCTTACATCTGTAAGGCAGGGGAAAATATGGTGCATGTAAACCCACAAGTCTTATAGGATTTTCATCATTTGAATTATTAGGTCAATTTCTAAGGTAATATTTCTTCTCCTTAAATGTCTTATTTGATCATTTAGATAGAAAGTCTTCCAAGACATATGGTGGACACACATCAGCCCATCAAAGAGCTCCAAGAAAAAATTCTACTAACATCTTGTAATGGAACTAATTTTTTAAGCTTATGCTCCATGAAATAGACTCAAAAGGCTCTAGGCTTTAAGTGAGCTTTGAAAAAATTCTCTTGAAGCTCAAAAGATATCGTTAATGCATCATATACACACAATAGTGTTAGATGTTTCTTGAGATGAGTCAGGACATTATAAAAGACTTTAACTGTTTATTATGACTTACATATTGAGCTCAAGATGTAAGGGCATTCTAAATATTTTGTGTAAATATATCCTTCTACTTATCCTAAGAAGAGGGCTTCCCTATAATAGGTGGGAGCAACCTATCACTCCTTAACCTAACTTGTTGGATATCCTTGATAACGAACCTAGAAGGATCAAACAAATTAAGAAAGTCACATGCTTGATCTATAGATTGAGATCAAGATTAAGGTGAGGTGCCCCTATTTCTATTAGTATTCTCCTCATCATATACTTGGAAAACGCCATCCAAGGCGAGCATGAGAGTGTATTATCCCTATCAAATTCTGAACTATCACAATAAAAAATATGAAAGCATGAATATTAATTAGTAAATGGAGTCTTCATTCCATTAGAATGGGTATAAAGTATATAATCATCTTCTAAGATATGTACTCACCAAATCACCCATAACCTCTAATGGGGCATTACGTGCCAACCTTGATGTCACATAAACAAAAAATAAGAACTTTTGATGGAGCCTTTGAGATGAAATTGGCCAATGCCTTCCTTGTGAGCTTCTCAAAAAAGGTTCTTAGTGATGTTAATTTCTCTAGCTTTTTACTAGGCGGTCAACCAATTCTTGAAGGGATAAAACTCCTTTAAGATATGCCCCAAGTTTTAGTGGTATAAATAATAATTAGGTATCAAGGTCACACCTCTATTAGTCTTCATTTCTTACTTTACTAAGTTTTTATAGAACATCCAGACACATTCCTTTTGAAAAGATAGCCACAACACTTCTTATCTCCATAGGGAGGGGTAGTTCACTTCCTCAGAAGGGGTGGTGAATGGGCTCGACAACATTGGCATTTGTTACCTCATAAAGTCAAGCTCAAACTTTCATATATAGTATACTCTGAGAGGGACCAAAAATATGAGGAATCTTTCTTCCTTTACCCTTATCAACATCATCTTTGAAAATCAAGGAGCGTAGAGTATCCTGAAAGCTAGATATCTTTGAGAGCAACTTCTTAAAGGTTCAAATAGAGTATAACTTTAAGAGGGCTGTGGTTGGCACTTTCAACCTGCCAAGAAGGTAAGAGACCATTGACTGCTCATGGAATGTAGGCTTGCACTGCATGCTAAGGTTATGCCCATGAGCAATAAAAATAATAGTAGACTCATATGACTTTTGTTGAGAAGTCATCAGATTGCTCATGTTCATCCAGTGTTGTGCACCAATGAACCTTCAAACGAAAGAATCATATAGATTGAAAAATGTCCTGCGTCCCAAGTTTTAGTGGTATAAATAATAATTAGGTATCAAGGTCTTATCTACCTCTATTAGTCTAGCAAGAATGGGTAGCTTCATTTCTTACTTTACTAAGTTTTTATAGAACATCCAGACACATTCCTTTTGAAAAGATAGCCACAACACTTCTTAACTTCACAGGGAGGGGTAGTTCACTTCCTTAGAAGGGATGGTGAATGGGCTCGACTACATTGGCACTTTTGTTACCTCATAAAGTCAAGCTCAAACTTTCACGTATACTCTGAGAGGGACCAAAAATGTGAGGAATCTTTCTTCCTTTTACCCTTATCAACATCATCTTTGAAAATCGAGGAGCTTAGAGTATCCTGTAAGCTAGATATCTTTGAGAGCAACTTCTTAAAGGTTCAAATTGAGTATAACTTTAAGAGTGCTGTGGTTGGCACTTTCAGCCTGCCAAGAAGGTAAGAGACCATTGACTGCTCATGGAATGTAGGCTTGCACTGCAAGCTAAGGTTATGCCCATGAGCAATAAAACTAATAGTAGACTCATATGAATTTTGTTGAGAAGTCATCAGATTGCTCATGATCATCCAGTGTTGTGCACCAAATGAACCTTCAAACGAAAGCATTATATAGATTGAAAAATGTCCTGAGTGTGTCGCTGGGTAACTTAATATACCATCTAAAAGATAATTTTTCTAGAGTATACATGAAAAGTTACAACAATATGGTATCACTATTACCAATATTACATTAGATTGCTCTGTGTTATGTGATGTGTTGTGTGAGTTGTCAAGGGACTAACTTGTGCTCCTCATGATATGATCGCCCTCTCCTAGTAATAGAGGTCTTCTATTAGGTTGCTTGAGCTACTTTGATTTTCTTATCGATGAGAGATGATACCTACCTACCTAATGTAATGGAAGGAGGTGATGAAGTATCCACTAAAATGACTACAAGCACTAGGAAGGGTGAAACTTCTAGTATCGTAAAGTGCATCACTGTTGATCCAACTCACTCATTTTAAATGTAGTAATATGAGAAGACATAAGGCCCATATTAGCCATCAATCCATCATTCATGACATCTGCCCTTATAAATGCACTAGGAAAACATCTATATTTCCCTCGACATGTATTATTATAATAACTTCCTTAAACTCAAAAGATCTAAAAGCATCAACCAGATTGGACTTGTGAAAGGAATCATCAAAAAGGGCCTTCACTCTAGTAATTTCCAATCAAATGTGGCATGTTGATAAGACTACATTGAGAGGATTAACATCAATGGTGAGTTCTTCACCGAGAAAATCATCCTCATCATGGTTATTTAAGTAACCTTCACAAAGTTCACACGGGTCAAAAACTGAATCAACTTTGGGATCCATCTCCTCATCTTCATCAAGCATCACCTCATATGGTATTGAGACATGGAAACTATCGAGAAACTATCGGTAATTAATTTTCTGTATTGTCCTCTATATAAATGGTGACGGGGACAAAAGATAGCATAATAATGAGTGTTGGCTCACAAAAGTAATCACTCAATCAATTCCTTTTGAACCCACTATCTCTTAATCAAGATAGGTCGATAAGAGGGCTTCTCAAATATCGATAAAAGAACCTTCAAGGGAAACCCTGGGGTATTTTATCTCAAGTTTGAAAAAAAAATTGTAGAAGCAAAAGCAAATACAATAGAACAATAATTAGAAAATTTGTTTCACTTCTTCTTAACATGTACAATGAATATAGTTTTAACTTTGATTACATCAATAGAAGAAACAAAAGGTAAATGTATTGTATGAGTATCATTTGTAAGGGAAAAACCTTAAGGGCCAAGGCTCTTCTTGACCTCCTCTTGGAAGGAATGCAGGACCAAGATGGTGTTGAAGCTTTTGGATTGAGTAATGCAAGTAAAGAACTCCTTGACATCAACCTTACCCTTCCCTCTTAGAGAATGAACAACTCCCTTAATCTTTCTCATGATGAAATGGGTAGAATCATAAATAAACATAGAACGTGGGCTTGTACATGCCTAAGGAACTAATAGAAATTACATACCTTGGGGAAACTAGGCTACAAATAGGAGAAAAATGTTCTAGGGAAACCCCGTTGCCAACTGGGGCTATCATCCATGGAGAGATAAATAAAAGGGTCAAAGAAATTGACCCCTTGACTATTCGATGAGTGAAATGATCAGAATAGTCAATAAGAACCTGGAACTATTTGTGCTCACAGGCATCATTATGACCTCACAGTTAGGCTCTTAGATATGAGCATCTTAAGATGGTCTCTATTGAAATCCTAGCTATGCATTCATGTTCCTTTTGTCCTTCCTGCTCAATTTTTTAGCATGAAAGGCAACATAAAGTGCATGAATGGTACTAGACAACTCAATAAATTTATTGACCTCATACATCACTTGCGTAGAAACACAGGTGATGCCTCAAGAGGTGGTCAGGGTAGACTCTAAGAGTCTAGAAAAGACGAACGAACTCCCAAATGGTCGATTGAACATATTAACTTGTGGGGCCACCTTACTGTTGGGCACCGATCTATTCTTATAAGAGATGGCAGAGCCCGTATATGCAAGCATGATAGGGTCACTTGCATGAGCATGACTCCCCTTTATCTAAGGAGGGCATAAAGCTAGTGCTTCATAGGAGTGGTGTTCCTCAACAAAATATGAATGACATGACTAAAAGTGTTTGTGCCTACATCAGTACAGAAAATAGCAGGGGCCAAGGACAATATGTCACCCTCAGCAGGCTTAATGATGATCATCTTTAATGTATTCATACCTATATGATGAGAAGGAACAATGTCAAAATGTCTCGAAATAAACAAAAAATCCAAAAAGCATTATGCTCAAAGAACACATAAAATATGCATCTAGGATTTCAAAGAAGAAAAAAAGGGATGCCACAAAATCTTGTATTCCCTCAAGCCATACATCTAAAATGGTGTGCAACATGAAGGATAATGACATCATGACACTTGAGGCCTATGCCTAAAATGCAAAGAGTGAAAATCTTAATCAACACCATGTTCACCCAAAGTTTACAACTAAAAAGGCAATGACACAAAAAGAGATAGGAATGACATAAACCATCTAACTGTAACAATTGTATCATAAGACAAAGCCACCAAATACTGAATTCATTTGAGATTATCAAATGGCCTAAAAAAACACTACAAATAAAAAAACTACGTGCGAAGTAAGCACAACTTCTGATATGGTAAGGAAGTCTACTGCCTCAATAACTTACCAAATTTTGTTCACTCCTCATTTTGCTTGATCAAAGTGTCCTTCGTAGCATTTGCCCTTTTTAGACCCCTTTTTCAAGGTCATCCTCCATTGGAAATGTAAATGAAGAATGAAAAGGCTGAAGATCAAATTTTTTGCACTCCTCTTTTTGCTCTTTATTTTCCATCATAGACCCAGTGCGAGTCCGACATGGGTGCATCCGACCTAAGATGGTTACGAGCAATTTGGAACTTGGGCACGGGTCAAAACATCTATCTTGATGTATGATGCGCTATGGGGCACCCAACTATTTGTTTGTGAGCTATGGGGTACTCCAAAAGAGTAGAGTTCCATCACGTATGCCTGACATCCAAAAATGGTGCCAACAAAGATCTCTTTCACTTTTTCTTAATAAGTACAACAAATACGGTTTTAACTATGGGTAAATCAATAGAAGAAATAAAAAGTACATGTGTTGCATGAATACCATCTATAGGGGAAACAACCTTAAGCGCCAAGGCTAATGGTATGGACTATTTAATAGCCATATGGGCTTTTCTTAACCTCCTATTAAAAGGAATGACAAGATTGAAATGGTAATAAAGCTTTTGCATTGCTTCTCATAAGTAGGAGTAATGCAAGTAAGGAACTCCTTGCCATCAACCATACCCTTTTCTCTCTGTGAATGAACAAGTCTCTTAATCTTCCTCAAGAGAAAATAGGTAGAATCCTAAGAAAAGAAAGACCACAAGCTTGAACATGCCTAGTTCACTAATAGAAATTGTATACCTTAGGGAAATGGCATGCATCAATTTTACATGATTTCACCTGCATTTTTTCTGTATTTTACCTTACATTTTACCTATTATTTTTACTTATGTATCACAGATTTAAACTTGATAAAGACTTTTGTTGGCGTTGTTAGGTTATAAGTTTTCAATGCAAGCAAATTGGAATAAGAAAAATAAACAAAAAAGAGTCCTAAAGTGGCGTGACCATGCCCGGATCTGACCTGACCACGCCAGAAATCCAGACTTGCAGTGTGACCACGCCAACAGTGCAGGAAATCATTTTGGAAAGAATTTCCTTTCCAAATTTGTGGATTATGATATAAGAATGTTTTCAAGGGCTTCTTGAAAGAATGGAGGGATCAGAAACGACTAGAGGTAGATAATATGAGAGATTTTGAGAGCTTCCCTTTGGTTTGTTGGCTCTCCTTGGATTGAAACCTTTAAGAGTTGGATATTCCACTTTGAGTTCTTTTGGGTTTGAGAGAGTTTTTATATGAGAGGTAGAGGTGATGCTCTTGTGGAGAGGACAAGCCTTTATTGTAAGTTTTTTTTTGTATCTTGCAAAAAACAATCGCATGGATTTCTTGTTTCTTGTCTCTATTTTTCTCAACAATGCATGGCTGAACTCTTTTTTATGTCTTTTTGATGGGTAGTGATTTCTGTCATGATTTTATGAGTTGTTTTCCTATAGCATTTTTGTACTTTAATGGCCTATGTTGTTGGTTAACCTTTGAATTTCATTTACTTATAGTCTGGCCAACTAAGATGTTAAAATATTTCATGAAGCTATTACCTCTAACTTTTGCATAGAATAAACAAAAGGGTTAACACAAAATCTTGAGATAATAGACATGTGGAGATCACAAAAGTCCTGTGGAATGTCATGGAAGTCGAGGGATCCTCAACTTAATGAATTTTTGTCTTCTTTTGATCTAGACATAGGTGTAAGAATAACTTGCTATCCTCCATTGACAACTATCACATATAAAAATATTTAGTAACACTACAATCCACCACAATCCTTAACAAAGGCACAAGCCTCATACTCTTGAAGTATTCCGGAGATTTTCTCTATTTTTCTGTTTTCTACTACTTGTAATCTAATATGCTTTTATTAGAATTCTAGAACATAAACCTTTTTTGCAATCACGGCCAACTATGTTTACAAGATTAGTAAACTTGAAATTTTTGTGTAGGAATAATTATTAAACCTTTTCTCATATGATTAATACACAAACTCTTAAATTGTAAATTATTTGACACATATACTTCTGTCGTATGGTCTACTTATGCACGGTAAGTTTTGACACATCATAAAAGTAGGCCCTTGAATAAGAGAAACACATTTAGAGGAAACTTCACTGCCAATTGGGGCATCATACTAGGAGAAACAAAGGAAAGGGTAGGAGAAACCAACCTCTTAGATATCTGACGAGTGATATGATTAGAATAGTCGACAAGAACCTGGAACCTATTTGTAATCACAAGTATCATTATGACCTTGCATATAGGCTCTTAGATATGAGCATCTTAGGATGGTCTCTCGAAATGCCTAAATATGCATTCATGCTTTTTTTTGTCCTTTTGCTCAATTTCTCAGCATTAAAAGCAACGTAAAGTGCATGAATGGTAGTTGACATCTCAATAAAGTTTGCGACCTCATATGAAACTAAGGTAGAAACATGGGGTAAGCCTTAAGAGGCCGCCCAGGTAGATTTTGAGATTTTAAAGAAGACAAACGATCTACTGAATGGTCGACTGACCATATAAACTCATGGGGCCACCTCACTATCAGGCACCGAACTCTTCATAGAAGGGAGAGCAGACCCTAAAAAGGCAATCATTATAGGGTCATTTTCATGAGCACGACTCCCCTTCATCTAAGGAGGGCATAAAGCAAACGCCCTGCAGGAGTGGGGTCTCTCAATATAATATGGTTTAGCCGATTGACACGTCTAAAAGTGTTCTCCCTACATCGGTGTAGAAAACAACAAGGGCTAAGGATAAAATGTCCCCCCTCAATAGACTCAATAGTGATCATCTTCTAGGTAGTCATACCTACGTGATGAGATGGAACGTTGTTAAAAGGTCTTGCAACAGACAAAAAGCCAAAATGCAAAACGACACCAGAAATGCATAAAATATGCATTTGGGATTTCAAAGAAAATAAAAAAGGATACCAGAAAATCATGTATGATCTTGGGACACATAGCCGAAATGTTGTGTAACACAAAGGATAACGACATCATGACACTTGGGGCTTACACCTGAAATGCCAAGAGAGAAAAGCTTAATGAACACCAGGTTCACCCAAAGTTTGCAACTAAAATTGCGATGACATAAAAAAGAAATAGGAATGACATAGGCCAGCTAATGTTAGTGGCCGTATCATAGAAGAAAGCAACTAAAAATTGAATCAAGTCGAGATTATCAAATTGCCTGAAAAAAAAGCACTACAAATAAAGGTCTATGAAGTAAGCACAACATCTAATGTGGTAGGAAGTTTCATTCCCCAATAGAGTTGCCAAATTTTGTTTTCGCCTCTTTCTGCTCTGACCAAAATGACCTTCTTAGTGTTTGCCCTTTTTAAATCCCTTTTTCAAACCCTTGGAAATTTAAATAAATAATGAAAAGGTTGTAGATGTACAAAAACTAAAAAGAAGCAAAAAAAAAAAAAGTAGATACAAAGATATTCATATAAAAAATCCTCATACCATAAACCGAAAAAAAGCAATCTAAATAAAATCAAATCATACTTGATCCGAGAAAATAAACGAGAAAGATAGAAAGATCCTATAAAAAGACATTTGTAATTAAATCGAAATACAAAGTTAAATTTATTTTACTTTGGATTCAAAGAGAACTCCCATGACGACATGTCCTCGTAATCACATGCATCTTATGGAATACATTGGAAGACTCACAATAGAATGTGTTGTATTTTCTAAATGATTGTTATGAATGTAAACAAATAAGCAGTTTTTTATGATTATTATTCGGAAAAATCCTTCAGTTATCAGGGCGAAACTAAGCCACCAAACAAAGGGTGAATCGCTATAGTCTGGTAGGTGGATGCCAAAACCACTAAGCTAGGAGAAGTTGAATAAATATAATCTTAAACTTCCATATTATGAGTGTGGATAAAGATTAAGGTGCACAGTATATTTTTGCCTCCTTCGACTAAAATAAAAACTTGTATCTCCCTCCCTTGAATTTAAAGTCTCTCTTGCCTTTACTCTCTTCACCAAGCCCATACTTCAATCTTCAACGCTCCCTCATATATTTAAGCAAGCAAAGCACCCAAGCTTCAACTCTCCTCCTTGAAGCCAATACATGGAGGCAATAATGCCTGTAGCTTCTCTCCTTCCAGTCCTGAACTTCTCAATGTATGCCACTGTGGCAGCATTTTAATGCATCACATGTTCCCATCTCGGAAAAAAAAGTATATATTAATAGATTCTGATTAATTTTTATGACAGTATAACATAAGTGATTAAGATCAAAATATTTAATACTAAAATTTAAAAATGTAATTTATTTTATGAAAAATAATTTTTTTTAAGTATGATTTTTAGACTATGAAATCATTATCTTGTTTTTCTTATACAAATTTATATATTTATAATAAATTATACAAATAAGCGGCTTATCTGGATAAACACAAACTATCCTAAAAATCTGTTGCTTCCAGGCCCAGAGCTTGTTCTCCCGCCTACCTTTCCCTCCATCTTCTTTCCAGCCACCGCCTTCTTCATCCTCTTACTGCTTTATCTAGATCAACGCACTGCTTAAAATAAGGTAACTCACAAGTCATCTAAGTATACCTAATCCTAATCAGCCTATCGAGTCATTTAATTCTTATGTCACATAAATGTATTAATTATTCAATAAATGAATGATCTGTCGTAATAAAATCATAAATGTATGTCCACATTTGATGAGAAAGTTTGCCACACAAACAAAAATAGAGAAGTTTATATACATGCCATATAAGTGATGTATTTACTTATCAAATATCTAAAATTTAATATTTGGACTTGTAATATTTTATTATTATAAATGTATACAAGAAAAGTGCATCTTAAGTTTATAAAGTAAATAATTTTGTTATTTTTATGCAATGTTAGACTTGATTGTTACATATGTAAATATGAAAATTTAGATCTTAGACATATAAATATGTAAGAATTTGGTGGATCTTTTGCCCCCTTCGACACGTTGAAGTTTGATTTGTATTAGGTTTGATCAGTTCACAAGCGTAATTTTATTTTATTTATTGGTTCATTAATTTTGTATTTGCAAATATATCTCGGTCTATGTATCAATCAAATATACGATATGCTTTATGAGAAATTTATTTATTTTCTAACAAATTTATAGTCATGATAGACGCTCGTATCTTATATAATTTGGGTTTTAGTAGGCCTAAAACATGTACTCCAAAACATAGTTTAATATTTCAAAAAATAATTAGAGAAATCAAAAGTTCGTAGAATATTGAATGTTTATAATTGAAATTAAGGCCGTATTAAGATAAATCTAATGAGGTTTTGATCTTCAAATTATAATATCATTATACATTGAAAAGCTTAAGAAAAAAAATTCATATGATCAAAGCACCAACCCCAATCACCTAATCGAATGCCCTTATATCTAGATTAGGGCTACAAAAATTTGTTGCCTCGGCCTCTCTTAAAGAAAGAAAGATAATATAATGAAAGAGAGATGAGGGGTTGTCTGCGCTTCACAAGAGATCGAAGGGATGCCTGTGAGGGAGTTGCGGAAGGTCGTGGAGCTCATTGTGGTGGTGCCATGTGAAAGGTTTGCTTGTGTGTTTGGTGTTGGACTGGCAAGGACCTCCAAGCAAGTTCGTGAAAATAGAAAGGACAGTTCGAGTTTCAAGGTTTAATCATGATTGAACCGGAACACATAATAAATATTTAAATTATTTTAATATAATTCAATTAATATAATAATGATGTAAAAATATATTTTACCTATTCAATAATTAATATTTTAATTTAAATAAATTTTTTTAATATTTTGAATAATATTTTAAATCAAAATTTTGTGATATGAAATTTTCTCAAATATTTATTTAAATATTTTATTTTTTGTCATTCAATCAACATTAAGAGACTAAAATTAGTTAGTATTTGACTAGTCGATTTATTAAAGTCAAATCAGTTGGCCAGTTTAGCCTTGATTTTAGTTGGTTCAATCCCAATTTGATGTGAATAGGGTTATCCTTCTGTGAAATTCTATGAAAATGTCTAAAGTAATGCATTGTAATGATTTAGAGTGAATGAGGGTATTTTGAGAGGATTTGGTATGTTGGTCTAGTGAGAAATAATAACTAGGTCAAATTTGGGCATAATTGATCAATATTTGTAATTTTGTTTCTGATTTTGAAATACAAAAGATAATTTAAAATTTTCACTTGGAAATAATGAAAAAAAAAATCCAAAAATATTTATTTAAATATTCTTTTTGATTTTTTTATTTTTTGGAATTTTTTTTATAATATGAAAGTGGAGAAACCAAAATAAGAACATGTATAGAAAGCAAAATATAATTTATTATTTATATTTTGGGCTGAACCAAAAAAGATTAGGAAGGTGAAATTTATACGAAAATTAATTTACTAGGCATGTAGATCAACTATAACAAAATTTAGTTTTTTTCTAAGTTGACTAGACAGAGCCAAAACCTTAACAAAGTAGGACTAGGAAAAATTTTGGCCTACCTTTGTAAAGGGGATTGAGAAGAGATTTAGGTGAATAAAATGAAAGAAAAAGAAAAAAATAACATTCCTTAACCACACATAAACACTTAACCAAAAAGAGACAGAAAAAATTGAATCTATAAAATAATATAAATCACCAAACTCACCAAAGTCAAGTAGTGGATCATGAACCCCAAACCATTCTCCTTAAAGAAGCCAATAAGCCCCTCCATCATTTGAGTCTTACTCAAAATTTTAGAATTCTCTTCACACATCACATCACATCACATTTCATTCAGCATGTTTAAATAAAATTTATAACACATACAAACCCATATAACTCTCCATTACCCATTGCTTTAGTAACTACCAATTTTCCGACTTATCTACTCTCTCCATTTTCTTACATGGTCACTCACCCACTTCCCCACTACTATGACCGACCATAGGGAGTGGACCACCCATGGTCAGCCCACAAATCAACCTACCACATTTAGGTTAATTCAAACTAACTTATGCACATGCCTAATAAACAATTTGCACAAAATACATAAAATAAATAGAATACAATTTTAATGCATATAAAAATATATAAAATCTTTTAAAGTTGTAAATCTCTTCATTTGGCTCCTTTAATTGGTTCACTAAAATGTGAAACATCTCTCTTGGATTGTGCTTTAGTTGTGGGTCCCACCCAGGTTCTTATGGGACTCATCTTGACTCCACCACTTATGCTTGCAGACCCCACTTAGGTAATCTCCTATTTTTGTTTGCCCCAACTTGGGTTCACCTTATTTGATTATAGGCCCACCTTGATGTCAACATGATGTGCAACATTATTTCCATCAAACCCTAAAAAACTCTACTTAAAAGAGTTATTATGGCATGTATTAGGTCGTGGAGTGTTTTTATGTGTTGGTGCTTCATTATAGCTCATCATCATCAAAGAAAAAATTTTACTTAATGAGTTAACTTAAAAGTATTTGTTAACTAGTAATATTATTGGCATAATCATAAAAGCATGTTGTCCTTATGGAGTTAATAAGTGATAATTAAAGTTGAGTACAAGGCCATGAGAAATAAATAATAGTGATTTTTGGGTTAATATATTGACAACTATATCATATTTAATTATGATTATACAGTTTACTTCATATAGTTCAAAATTTATCTTATTTTCATTTGTCTCATGATGACTAGTAATTGGGTGTTCAAGTCCTTTAGTATTTTTTTAATCTCTTACATATCTTCACTAAATTAAATATTTGATCTGATAATATCTCACTGTTATACATAAAAATTTATTTAAAAAATCATGATGTGAAGGTATCATGTCATTAGAAAGGGCCATTATATTTTAAAAAAAATAAAGATAATTAGGTTGATAATATTAATGTCCAAATGCAAATATGAAGTTTCAATAATAATTTGTTTACAAGTAACTTTCTTGCTATCTTTCAAAATGCGTATCTTGTTGCCAAATTTTTGAATATTCATCCAAAATTTGCCCTATCTTTGGTCATTCTAGGATTCAAATTTCTTCACTTGAAAATAATTTCTCCTTGATTCTTAATTGAAATGATGAACTAGTTAAAGTCTCCCACTAAATTTGTCATACCAAGTACAAAATACCAATTCGAGCACTCCTCCATACGAAGTAAATTCAATTGCAAATGTCTGAGTGATCTCCAATCTCCTAAGTCTAAACTTGCTCTAATACCAAGCTTGATGTGTTCGGGGAAAAATTCTTATGAAGTAATACTATAACGTTTAAAATGATCTAAGAGAATATTTAGACTACATGGGGGTCTTTGGAGAGTATTTGGATGGGACGACTGAGTAAGAAATATTAACTAGGTCAAATCAATGCAGAATTGGCTAAGATTTGTAACATTGTTTCATATTTTAAAATATTAAAGAAAGTTTAAAAATTCCACTTGAAAATGATGAACAATCTAAGGTGGTACATCTCTTATGATTATGGACCTTTTTCAAGCTAATATTGCTTTCCACCCTAATCTGTTATGGAATTTTAATTCCGTCAGTCTTTAGGATTTGTGTCACTGCACCATCCTTAGATCACCACCCTTAGATAGTTCATGTTGCCTTATTTAGGTGATTTTGCATAATATGAATGCTAAAGCTAGGTACGAGTAATCATAATATGGAAAAGGTGATATGCTAGATGTATTATGATAGGTGCATGTTCTCACATCAAATAGCATGTTGAAGTACATGCAATTTACCTATCAAGCATGATCGTGCAAGGTGAAATGATCATACGCAAAAATAAGCATGAGCAGTGAGTACACAATCATGCTACATGAAATGATTGTGTCGACATAACATGATATGTTTATGAAAATGCTAGGTGAAATCATACATGCTAGGTGGCCCGACTCATGCTAGGTGGAGTGATATAATGTTATATGAAGTTATATGATAGGTGGAATGACTAATTCTAGGTGACATGACTAACACTAGATGAAGTCATACACTAGGAGACAAATTTCAAAAGAGGTCTTAGAATAATTTTTTTTCTTTGAAGGTAAAATCATGACATATATTCACGTATTAATTTTAAAAGAAGTTAAACATGGAATTAATACAGGTTTTATTAATTGTGGATTAATCCCACATATTTATTGATTAAATAAAAAAATTTAAATAAATATTATGTTAAAATATTTGAAAAAATATTTCAATAAAATATTAACATATCATAATAAACTCTTAAAAAAAAAAAGACAATATTTTAATTAAATGATATTTTTTTTAAAATATAAATTATCATAAAGTTATACTCAATAATATTTTTTAAATAAATAATTTATTTAATGAATAATAATAAAATAATATTTAAGTTAATCATTATATTTAGAAAATGATGTAAATTATGGAGAAATTAGTATTAATTCATCTAGAGCTATATGTATTTATTAAATAAAATTTTTAAGAGACTATATTAATTAATGATATATATGTAACATAAATTTATGACATTAATTAATTATTTATTTAAGTTAAATATTTTTACATGAATAATTTATTTAGTTAAAAATTATAAAATTATGCTAATTGAAGGAAAATAAGAATTAATTTTTTTAGATGATATTGAAATTAATTTAAATTAGAATTAAATAGTTTGTTATTCACAAACTTCAACAATCAAAATTAGAAGTTTCAAACAAATCATTTTTTGAAATAATTTCAAGCTTCATTAAAATAATAGTTGACAGTATGATAAATTTAAAAACAAGACAAAATCTATTTTCTTCGGTGTGATTATATGATGCTTGATCCTGGAATATATCTTGATAATGCTTGGAGTGGTCGTTCTCATAATTGATGTTCCTCTTCATGTTCTTCTTCCATCTCTTCACCAATTGATGTAACAACTGAAGTCTCATGTTGCTTGTAGAGTAGTTTTCACCATAATTCAGACACAAATTATATTGCATATCAAAATGCTCATCCTTAGAAGTAGTCCAATCCATAGCATAAGATGGACCCTCTTGTGATGTTGAAGGTTTTGCAGATGTTGAGGGTCTTGCATATATTGAGGATTTTGAATATGTTGAGGGATCAATATAAGCAAAAGAACTTCTCGGAGCATCTACAACCTATCTTCTTGAAAAGTTTGCTAGTGACCGTCATGGGATATCTAAAGTTGATATCCGGTAAGTGTGGTTTTTTGGTTGATCAAACACATTATAATTAAAGTTCATTACAACCTTCTTGTATTGCCGTAAAATCTTTGCCATGGCCACCAACAAATCTCCTAGCAAAGCCCTTTGATTGTAAGTAGTAGTCCACCTATACAAGTTCATAATTAATTAAATAAAGACAAGGTAGATAAAAAATTAAGTATAAAATTATTTTAAACTATATACACACCTTTAATCTCTCTCTAGGTGACATAGGGTAGTAAGTATCTTGTGGTTCAGTAGACGATTGAGCTTGAGAGACGATGCCCATGATCTATACCATTGTAAGTAATACATCAATTTTGCACGTCCATCACAGGTAGGTGGGTTCAATGGTAATGTGAGGTCCTGGTGATTATTTTATAAAGCAATATAATTTTGATAATAATGCATCTAGTATCTGTTCAATTTCCCTCAGCCATTGACCCTCCCAAATGATCGATTTATAGGCTCAATCATTGTGGATTGTATAGAAGAAAACTATCGCATTACCCGATCTAAAAGATGTCACTCCACGCAGTTTAAACTAATGAGAGGAACACGAGCTGTCCATATTTCTATATTCTTAAGACAAATCTCAGGCAATCAAACTAGAATACCATCAAGATATGGTGCCTAAATAACCTGTTTGTTTAAATCTTATGATTTATTGTAAAGTAGATAAACAATATACAAGTAAATATACATAATTATATAAAAAGAAACATATTTAACTGTGCATTAATCCATAAATATTGTTTCTATAGATTTGTAGATTTCTTTGAGGTACCTCTCTTACCCTATCCTCGTTTCATCTGGGCATTATAGATGAATTATTACGAACTTTTCAGGCACATATTCAAAAATTATTAGTTTGCATTAAATATACTTGAATCCTAATGACTTGCAAGATAAATCTATGGGAGTAGAAGCATGGAGAATTGGTGCATCTACATGCAAATGCTCCCAACACCACACTAGTAAAATGTGCAAATATTATGCTATGTTAACAGAGGTAAGCTTTGTGGATATATTTAACTCTCTATACAAATGTAATAACACAAAATTTTCTAGTGAGTACTGTGAAAATACAACTAAATTCTCAAGTAATAGTAAATATTATAAATGGATGTGTGATCCTAATGTGTTAGAAAGTAAAAAAATAACCTTACATATATAAAATATACGTCCTAACATGACACAAAAAATAAGGATAGTCTAATCTCGTAGGATTCTCTGTCAAAAGTCTATCAAAGCCAACAAAGAGGTATAAATATATGGGATTGAGAGTGGCCCAAATGAATGTTTGCCATGATATACTTGTTTTCAGGCTGATGAACCTAGACATATACGTTTGGATGCCCTCCTACTAAATCATCACAACAATCTGATCAACCAGACTAGTGCAACTCCGGGTAAACAGCTACATGACCAATTAGGGCCTCTCCATACACTCTAATGCCAAAAATAATCTGTACATTATGTAGCGTAATAGTCATCTCATCTACAAAATGATAAAAATTTCTTATCATCATATTATTAACTACAAATATATGAATAACATACAATTTAATATGTACTTATCTTACAAATAAGTAAATTAAATGTATTAGTCAGAGGACACCATCGATCCGCCATACAAAAGTTACAAACAAAATCAAGCTCTGTAATCTGTAATGCTCGAGTGAATCGCAGAGCACTGAACTGACCACTCGCATGCTCTATGCCATGATTGGTGGTCTCGTCTTGTCTCCTGTACAAGATTTTAATTAAGACAATATTATATCTATATTTCAATTTTATTAAGAAGAAAATATATGTACATTTTATGATTAGGATTTGAAACTCAATGAGAAGCTCCTAAGGAGATTATGCTCAGTGGTGCTCCATGTCACGGACTAACTTTCGTCAAGTCACCCGTGCGGCTTTAGCGCTCTCTCTTAGCACTAAATCAGCCTAATCACTCACAACACTGGACTTAGCAGCCCCAAGCACTCTTAAGAAGAAGAATAGAGAGAAAGGAATAATTAGCACTTGAATACTAGAATGCTTTGATTCAATGCTTGGGTAAATACAAATGAGGGGAGGAGCTCCTATTTATAGCCTCCTCCATGCCTTTGGCCTTTCATCTAGCCAATGTGGGACTATACAATGTCCAAGAGAAGCTTCTAGATTACAATATAATATTCTATCTCTTAGACTATTCTAATGTACATAAATAACTCTAGAACATTCTAGGTTATTCTTAGATCCTCTTTAGAGCTTTTCCTTCTTGCTCTCCCCTGAACGTGGTGGAATCTTCTAGAGCCCCTTTGATGACTCCTCATATTCGGACCTTCTCTAGAATCTTCCATTCTCTGTTCGTCTCGATGATTTCTCGAATGTCGCGGAGCGTGACACTAGGCACCTAAGATGTGTTCCGTGCTCAGCATTTCATCGATTTTGTTATTTTATCACTAAAATTGAGAAATTAATCCACGTTTAATAAACCCATGAATTAATTTCATGTTTAACCTTTTTTTTAATTAAAACGTAAATATATGCCACATTTTTGCCTCTAATTAAACAAAATTTTGAACAGGTTCCTTTCAATTTATTTGCAGCCTCTTTTAAGAATTTGTCCCACCCTCAACGGTATCGTCACGTGACCTCGCAGCACAGCTACCATGGCAGGTCGTTGCGCGCCAAAAAGTCCAACCGTGCTGCGGTCTTTTTAGGTTTTGCCCGCGAAGTCGCTGCAATCTCTGCAATTCCCTTTTTCTTTCTTGGTTCATTTCTCTCCATTCATCGGCAGTCTCTTCATCAACTTTCTCAGCGTTTGCTCCTCTTTTGCCAACGTGAGGCAGAACTACTCTTCATTACCTTTTCTCCATTCAGGCTTCCTCCTTCGCTAATTTTTTTTTTCATCTTAATTTTGTTGTTTTTTTCGCTGTTATCCGATGAGAAGAGTACAAGTTTTATAGTGTTATAATCTATTGAATTAATTCGCGTATATTAGGGCTTTCTCATCTGCTTTCCATCGAAGCATGCTTCAGGTTTCTTTGGGCTTGTTAATCCCTTTAACTGAATTTGTTTTGATGTTTCGGGACATGAGCTTGTGATCATGGATTCATTTGCCATGTTAGTTATCTGTGGTAATAATGATTATTGGAAATATCAAAAATTGGCTAACTTGATTAACAGTGCTGATGTCCTTACTCCTGTAAAAAAACGTTGCCTGGGCTAGTCAGGATTGGCAAGTGGTGACTTCTGCTATAATTGTTTTTAACTGACGTCTAGTTTTTTGTATGAGAAATTTCTAATGCCGAGCTACAAGTGGAAAGTAGGGCCTTATAAAATGCTTAAAATTTTGTGTCAATTGAACTTTTGTTCTTTTATGTAAAATTTTATTCTTGTAGAGGGAATTGGAGAGCTTCAATTTTCTGTTTCAGTTTTTTTTTCTTTTTTTTTTCTTTTTTTGTGAATATTAAAAATTGAAGACCTTTTATTGATTTTCAGTTGCGGTAGAAATAGTTGAAAATATGTGCAAGAACATACAGCTATTCCCTAATGGTATGGTATATCCATGCTACTGCTTCTAGTGTTTCATTTGTAGTGTAGGGATTGGCATAAAATTCATGGAGGACATATGGTTTTGCAGGAAGTAGCAGTGAATTCATTCCCTAACTTGAATTTTAAGAACTAGAATATAAATATTCTTAATTTAAAGAGTGATAAAATAGTTTGTTATATATGAATGGGAAAATCCTATACTAGGCTTGTGAGCTTGAAGTCCAAATCAAAATTTTTTTTTACAATAATGCTACCTAGGCTATTGCATAATGTAATACTAACATATGTATAGTTTCATAAGTCTATAAATAAAAGAGGAATGCAATTGTTACATAAATGGGAGTTTGAAGTTTTCTTTTCTTTTTCATAAAATGTTTAAAAGACACGATGTAATAATTGCACCCTTCAGATTGTTGTGGCTCCGCCATTTAATTTTTATGCTGAATGATAAAGCTCATTGGCTGCTTATTGAGAACATGTTTTGAAAAGCATTGAAGTTTGACAATTCTATCATTTGGTTAGAGGTAGTTAGTGACAAACATGGATACACATACTACAAACTTCTGAAGAACTTCAAATGTGATAATTTTATTTTCCCATTCAACATGAATGACAATGAATTCACAATTTTCAAAAACATATTATCTGAATGCTTGAAACCATTTGATACTTTAGGTGGCCCATAGAGAGTCTAAGAGAATAGTTTGTACACTAAGAATTCAACTTTTAGTGATCTTTAGTATAGAATAGATAGAAAAATGAGTGAAAAATATATTTATAAACTAGCCAGATAAAGAGAAATGAAAAGTAAAGATTTTATTATAGTGTATTAAAGAAAAAAAATCAAAAAGTGCTTTTCTTAGAGGAAGATATTGAACATAGGTTGGTCTGATATTTTGATCAGCTTTTCAATGAAATTTCTGAAAATAAGATCAATCTCAGTGATCTTAATATCATTAATAATAATAAAAATTATTATTTTTACCATCACATTAGTAAAAAAGAAGTTCAGGAGGCTTTAATGAAAACTAAGGGTGGAAAATCAGTAGGTCTCGATGATATCTCAATTCAAGTGTGGAAATATTTAGGAGATTTGACAGTTTCTTGGCTTACTAAACTCTTTAATTTTTCTTTTTTTAAATCAAAAGGATGCCTAGGAAATTGACCCGCTAACTCAAAATTGGTCCCATTTTTAAGAATAAAGTGGATGCACAAGAGTGTGCAAATTATAAGTAAATTAACTTACTGTCATACATTAACATTATGAGAGAGAGTAATTGAACATAGATTAAGACATGATACTAATATATCTGATAATTAGTTTGGATTTATGCCAAGAAAGTCTACTATGGAAGATATACATTTATTGAGAGGTTTGATGGAGAAGTACAAAGAGAGTAAGGTGGATCTAAATATGATTTTTTATGATATGAAAAAGCTTGCGATAAGGTTCCAAAAATTTTTTTTGGAGAGTTCGAGAAAAGAAAGGTGTTGATATGACTTATATTCAAGTAATTAAAAATATGCATACTAGAGCTCTTACTTGTGTTCGAACAGGTGGATTGACCAAATATTTTTCTATTTTAGTTAGATTACATTAGTGATCAGCTTTAAGCTCTTTTCTTTTTGCTTTAGTTATCGATGCTCTTATTGGACATTTATAGGAGGATATACCTTGTTGTATGCTTTTCGCTTATTTTATCCTTCTTTTGAATATGACTAGAGAAAGGGTTCGGGAAAAACTTGAATTATGGATGTCCACATTAGATTCTGAAGGTTTTCTTTTGAGTAGATTTAATACCGTATACATGCAATGTGATATTAGTAGTAGTAGATCTAGTGGTTTCCATGTAACTATGGGTGATTAAATCATCAAAAGGTGGGAGCATTTTAGATATCTCATGTCTATTGTTCAAAGTGATGGTAATATAGATGGGGATATTATTAGAATTCAAGTTGGTTGGTTGAAGTGGAGGAATGCATCAGGCTTATTGTGTGATAGAAAGTACCGCTTAGACTTAAAGGAAAATTTTATATGATGGTGGTGAGACCTGCAATGCTTTATGGCACAAAATGTTGGCCTTTAAAAGAGAAGCATAAAATTAAGTGTTTCTGAGATAATAATGCTTAGGTAGATAGGTGGCTTGACAATCAAAATGCGAAATGAATGTTTCTGAGAAATGGTTGGTGTAACTCTAGTTACAGACAAGATTAGATAGAATTGTCTTAGATTGTTTGGTCACATTACGCGTCGATCATCTGATGGATTGGTCACATTAAGCGTGACCATGTGATGGATTAGTTACATTAAGCGTCGACCATCTGATGATCCGATTAAGAGAATAGATGTTTTAGATTCGACTTATGTTAAGAAGAGTAGAGGTAGACCTAAAAAGACTTTGGCATATTGTATAAAAGATGCTCTTAATTTATTAGAATTAAATGAAAATATGACACTCAATATGACACAATGGAGAAAAATGATATATGTAGCCAACCCCACTCTGTGGGATAAGGGCTTGTTGTTGTTGTACCATGTCTTTCCAAGAGAGAAAAAAAACCCAGAAAGAACAAAGAAGGATAATATAATTTCCTTCCACTTATTGAGCTTCAGATTCTCATGGTAAGATAATTACTGATTTTCTTATCAGATCTTGTTTGGCACAAAGTATTAAAGCAGATTTTGAAATGTGACTGTGCTTCAAGTTCTGAATGCACGGATAGGGTCAAAGTTTCGCTTTTAATATATCAAGAAAATTGTTGTTTTTTTCCCGAGTTTTGAACCTTAGGCATTCATTTTATATGTTAAAGTTAGTACTACTCGAACAATGTAGTAGTATTTTTTATTGAACATTAAGAATCCTTGTGGCTATTTTTGAATGTTTTGTCTACTTCAAAATAGTATAAATTCAAGATTAATTGTTTATTCTTAGAAGTTCAAGGTAGTCCTTGGTTTTTTCTTTTACTAGTGTGTATGCATGCTAAGCACACTCAGCTCACATGGTTAGAATTTACGATATGCTATATATATAGACACACAGACACTAGTGAGTCTCTTTCTAATAAAATTATATAAATTAGATAGGTAATTAGGAAATTATTCAGGGGTTTGAATAGGAAATTAGATGAAAGAATTATAATTTGATTTAATTGTATTAAGAAATGAAAATATAAATTATTTATTTTAATAATAATTTATATTGAGAAGATGTGCTTTTTTGTGGATTGTAATTGGAATATCTCCCTTTTTTAATTGGTAGTGTAAATAATGTACTACGGTTTATATGATAAATCAATTTAAATGACTGTTTTTTATTTTAGCATATACTTGTCACTTCCATTGAGAATGCATAATTTGCTAAGAAGATATATTAAATATTTCAGCATTTCAGTATTATTGTCCCCTGCATGGTATTATAGTTGCACTCCTTTACAACTAATACTGTTATTGTCGTCAATCCACATAATACTGCAAACAGGACAGAAGCGCGCAATTTGTAGTGCTTACATTTCGGAAGAATCATTACTACCATTGTTCTTTTGTTTTTCAAGTGTCGATTCTTTTTCAAGTACTTCAATGTTGCGATCTGCACTTAATGAGGTGTCACCAGCTGGTTCATTCATCCGAAGCCCTTCAACTTTTCGTAATTTTATTTCAAAAGATCCAAATGCCCAGTTCCCTGCAGTATCAGGAAGATACCATCTTTATGTATCTTATGCATGCCCCTGGGCATCTAGATGTCTGGCATATTTGAAACTCAAAGGGCTTGACAAGGCCATTGGTTACACGGTGATGCTTTCCTGCTCCGGCAGACTTGACATAATTTTATATCATTACATATTTAAATCTTAAAGATTTCTAATTTCTTTAGGCTGTAAAAACAAAATGGGAGAGGACCAAAGTTACTGATGAGCATATTGGCTGGGTCTTTCCTGTTTCTAGCACGGAAGAACCTGGGGCCGATCCTGATCCTTGGAATGGAGCCAAGAGTATCAGGGAACTATATGAGCTTGCAAGTTCAAGCTATTCAGGAAAATATACTGTGCCAGTGGGTATATCATATTTTGATTTTTGTTCTTTTACATATATTTCAAGCATGGCAATCAATTTTTTCTTGGTTAAGTCACCAATTAATTATTTTTAAATTATGCAACAGGTCCTTTGGGATAAGCAACTGAAAACAATTGTAAATAATGAGAGTGCAGAAATAATCCGCATGCTCAACACAGAGTTCAATGCGATAGCAGAAAATGCTGATTTGGACTTGTACCCCTCTCACCTGCAATCAGTAATTGATGAGGTCAATGTATGGGTTTATGATGCGATAAACAATGGTGTATATAAGTGTGGGTTCGCTAAGAAACAAGGGCCTTATGATGAGGTAATTACTATTTTCTTAATTTGAATGAAATTTACTTCTCTCTGACTTTTTTTTTCTCCTTTAACCTAGGCTGTAGTCAAGTTATATGATGCCTTGGACAAATGTGAAGAGATACTGAGCAAGCAACGCTATATTTGTGGGAATGAGTTGACAGAAGCTGATATTCGTCTTTTTGTAACTCTGATTAGGTTTGAGATTAGGTTTGATGAGGTAAAAAATCTTCAACTCATAATAGGTTGCGTGATTTCTTAATTGCAAGTGATGACTAATTTTTTGGTTCTGCCAGTCCATCATATGCACGTCCTTTCTAATGCCATTTAACAAAGAGCTGTATGATGAAATTGGAGTTTTTGACTTGGAAAAAGATGCACACAGTAAAACATGAACATTTCAAGACTTCCTTCCACATGTAATTGGCTTTATGTTAGCACCATAGATAGTACACATACGCCTCTGTTACACAAGGAACTGCATAAGGTCAGCTTTGTTTCTCAAGGCTATAATCATTGAGTAAAAAGAAGTTCACGAAGTGCAAACCTCCTTTCATCTGGACTCTGCTTCCATAATCTAAGTAGAAACACAATAAAAAATAGAAGAAAGGTAAATTTTGATAGCATATATGAATCCTTGTCCTCCATTGATTATTTATATTGGGTGTTACATGATTTGGTTATTCATGTTTGCAGAAAAATCTAGACATTCTATTATTTAGTCTGTTGCTTTTTCATCCTGTTCCTTCTAATTAAATTTACTTATATATTTATTGCTTCATTTTCTATCATACATTGCTCATGATAAATCCATTTGAAGCTAGCTTATGTTCTAGAGATGCTACTTTGCTCATTTCAATAGTAGAATCATTATTCCATCAATCATCTAGCTCTTACATAAATTTATAGTATCATTCTCATTTATGCCACAGTCAACTTATCTATTAGCAAATTTTTTGTTCCACGTGCACGGATCAATTTACATAGTTTCTTAAAATTTTTTACTTAAAGTCTTAATATTATTTATGACATATGTACTAAACTTCCTAATAATATTAAATTAGATAAATCTATTATGCTTATTTATTACATTATTTTTGTAACATATTGATTGATGATTTCTTTAGATTCATTAAAATAAATATTACATACTTGGTCTTTATTCTATTACCTTAAGCTCCTTTTCTCTTATAAACTTTTTCCATTGCTTAATTTTTTCGACTTTTTGAGAGATTGTCTCATTGGGATTTCAATGCATATTGAATACAATGAGTTACTTCCCAATAAATATCTTTTATTAGCATATTTATAACTATAACCATGCAAAAGCTTGTCCGATTTGATGATGATCTATGTGGTAACCTCTCGATGGAAATTATTTGATTCATCTACAATCACTTGTAATGCTGGTCATTGTCCCATTGCATATATCCCTAACTATTTTATTATACATTTGTTATTGATAAATCAAATTTTTTTTTATACACATGCGCCCTTCAAAATTCTTGCCTTTCTTTCTTCAGCACATACAAATATATATTTTTTTCATCCATGGTTTGGTTGAGGGAAGGGGAGTGGTAGAGATCATTTTTAAAGATTATAAAGTCGCACATGCATTGGAAAGGTTGGGATACACGTCTTAACAGTTAAAAGTTTACTCTCAGGAGTACTATTCTGCGTTCATTGTTTCTTATCCATCTTTATTCCATCCTATTATTCCTTGAAACCGCATGATTGAACAAATTTTACCTAAATTACTTGTGCAGATTTTTTTTTTTTTTTGTATTGTGTTAAAGAAATGAATAGTTAAAAACTGAATAATAAGACTATCCAAACGTTTCTTACTTTATAATACAGCAAAATGCAGTCATACATATCGGGGAAGGATTATCAATTTTTTGTACCATGACAATTTTCACTTGAATATCTAACCATATTTGTTGTTCAAGCAAATTTGGCACTCATGATTATGTCCAAATTTATTTCTATTAATCTATACTAGAATTTTGTTTAATTTTATAATATGTATATTGGCTCATATAGGGGTGTCAAAAATTGACCCAACAGGCTAGCTCGACTCGAAAAATTCGGATTCGGATTGGTCCGATTAATTTTCAGGCCAGGTTCGGGTTTAAAATACCATCATGTTTAATTTCTTAGACCGGGTTTAGGTTGTCCTACCAATCCGAAAATTGGCTCAAAAATTGACCCGCTAACTCAAAATTGACTTGAAATTAAGCCGCCATTCTGAAATTGACTCAAATATGACCCGCCAACCCGAAATTGACTCGAATATGACCCACCAACCCGAATTTGACGTTAACATAACTCAAAATTAACCCAAATTTGTATTTAATAACTATTATGCATATATTAAATATTTTATATGGGTTGCATTTTGGGTCAATCGGGTTGAAGATGGGTCATGCTTTGTTAGACTTTCCAACTCATCAAATATTTGGGTCGGGATCTGTTCAATTTTGGTTCAAACCTGATTCAAATCCACGAACCCAATTTGACACTTCTTGGCTTATTCAATCTCTAAATTTTAATTTCATTCTCCTACGCTCTCCTTATGTAGTATATAAAAACCTGCGAGTAGATGTATTAGTTTGGCTTTCCAATCAACCCTTACATCTCTTTTATATCGACATGAGTATATGTTAACAAATTAGTCATGTTATGGTTAAATTTGTCTTATTATATGATTTTTATAAAATTAAAGTGGTAGTTAGAGGTTTCCATTTATACCTCATTGGATTTAGAACATAGGGAGGATAATTTTTAAGTCAAGACTTTTATTAATAATTAAATAAGAAGACTTTTTCTTTGATAATGTTTTGTGAAAGCTATTATAGTATAATTATTTGTATTCCATTCCTAAAATACATTAATATTTTAAATTTATTTGTCTTATCATCATTATTAGCCTTAGAAAAACTATTCAGAGTTGATCAACCTTATGTATCTTTGTTCTTCGCTGAATAGTATTAAGTGTTCTTTACATTATGCTAAAGTATATTTACATATTTTTGGCCCAGGTTACTTTAAGAATAGCATTTCTCGTGTATTTAATCATCATGTCAAACTAGTCTATGCGTTTGAATTGTGAGGGATGATAGTTATAAAAAACATTCAAACTATCATAAGGCTCTATTTGAGTTGAAAAGTTATCAAACATTGATAAACTAAATAAAAATAAATATAATTATAACTAAAATCTAAAGAATATATATATATAGAGAGCCATTAGATAACATAAATGATATATATGATATAATTATTAAGATGCCATTGGGGATCACTTTTGTTTTTTGCTTTTTATTTTTAGTTATAAACATGTTTGTATGTTAAAACATGTTTTATCGTTTTTAAAAATACTCAAAACACGTAAAAATTATTTTCAATGTTTGTACGAATAAGGTGATCTGTTCTTAATAAAAATATTAAAGAAAAGTTAATTAAAGACAAAAGAAAAAAAATAAAAATAAGATGAAAATCAAAAGTGGCGCCAAATAACCCCATCTGTTTAAATATAGTAGTATTCTAAATTATTGATATTCATGATGTGATAATTATGTTTTGATTGAATTAATTATTTCAAAATCCTAAGTACATCATAAGCCTTATTCAAACTTAAATTTATGACATGCATAATGCGTTCGTGTTGAAATTATTGATGGAAAAGAACTTCAATAGATTTTATTTATAATTGTTGCATACATGTTGCCAAATGCAAACATTAGATTGAGAAAAAAATAATATTGTGTATATTCTCAATTAAGAACAAAATATCCCCTTTATTGATCTCTCAATCTTGTGTGATAACACTTTTCTTGTTGGAGCATACATATATATGTGTGTGTGTGTATTTATGTATATTATGAGATCTAACTTACTATAACTATTGCAGAATTGAAATGGCTTGAGCATTTCTCAAGATATTTGTTGATCATTCTTTTCTAGAGACATGAGAGCGTTAATCCTCTTTAATGGAAAGTCATCTCCATTAAAAAGATTATCTACTTTAATATATTTATTCTTTAAAAAAAACTAACTCCTTGTAATATGGATTACTATTTGTTTATCACAATTAAGAAAGATCTGTTGAATAATTAGAACATCAAATTCTTGAATAAGATATCTATCGGCATTATTTCATATGAGGAAATGCCATTGCTTCATATTAGCTTCAATATCACATCCAACAACAATAAATTCTTCTATTTTCTCCACAAAACAATATTCCTCCCACAAAATTCAGAAGCAGACCTCTGATTTTTTCTAGAATAATCATCATTAGTGTATGATTCAATTCATAATTGGTTATGCTATTGATACACCAATTCTATCATTTGAGATTTCTTAATATACTCTAAAATTTTAAAGGAAAAATCTTAGTGCTTATCTAAGACATTTCTATCAACATGAGAGAATTCTTGGAATCTACTCAAATATTGCAGACCTAGATGTTATTGAGTTACAAGAGCAACAACAATGAAGTCTTTAGCCCACTAAGTGGGGTCGGCCACATAAATCATTTTTCTCCATTGTTTCTTATTGAGTGTCATATTTTTATTTAATTATAATAGATTAAGATCATTTTTTATACAACATGCCTAGGTCTTTTTAGGTCAACCTCTACATTTATTATTAGATGGTCGACGTTTAATGTGACCAAATCATATCTAAGACTCTTCTCTAATCTTGTCTGCCCTGCCATGGATATATTCGTTTTGCATTTTGCTTCCAAGTGTAAAGCCACCCGTCCACAAAGCATTTTCATCTCAAAAACACTTAACTTAGTTTTATGTTTCTCTTTTATAGGCCAACATTTTGCACCATAAAACATTGCAGGTCTCTCCACCATCTTATAAAATTTTTCTTTAACCATCCAACTTGAATTCTACTAATAACATCCCCATCTATATCACCATCACTTTGAACAATAGATCCGAGATATCTAAAACGTTCACTCTTTTCAATGACTTGATAACCCAGTTTTACAACCACACCACTAGTTCTACTACTAAAACTACATTCCATTGTACAACCGCATCACTAGATGTTACTAAGTTGAACACTCATAAAATCAGTGTAATTTTAAGCTAGATTGACCCAAGCCTTCAGCTCATACTCAATTGAGCACTCCTTGTACCATTCCAGTGATATGAAGTGACTGATTTAGAACTGATTCATTTTTGTGCTCTTCTATAGCGCCTTGTCAGCTTGTCTCCTAGTCTTAGAAAGATTAATTTATTTAGCTTTTAAATCTTAATTAATTATTCAACAGGATTTTAAAGGTGCCATCAATACTTTTGTCATAGTTATGGTATTTTTAGAGGAGTCAATTTTTTGAGGTGTGAGGAACGTTACTCAGTGGCGTTGGTCACCAGAAACATTATATCACGAACGGCTCTCACAACTTTTGTCAAAGAAACTCCCAAATGAATGATTATTGGGTATTATCAAGGTGGCGGTGACCTTTTGTTATAAATTTTGTTTTAGGGCGACAATCATGGTATTGATATTGTTTTTGATGGTGATGCTGGTGATTGTTAGAAAGTACAATATTGATGTGACATAATGAATGTGTCAGAATGTGTTAGGCTCAGGCTAAAGTTGAAATATAATGCTATGAGAAATGTTACATTTAAGTAATACAAGTGAGATTACACTATAAGACTTAACCAAACGTTTATTATAAAATGAGTAAATCTAGCTAGCTTGAAGCCATCTTATTATATAGATAACTCATAATGAGCTCCGATAAGAGAATGGGATCTTTGATATGGAAAGTTCTGATGAAGTCATCGATGGCTTCACTTTGAATTGATGAGTAGCTTTGTATACATAGTGAGTTCATTTGGAAGTTTGTCATCATGGGGCGACTAGCCTTTGATGATTTCAATTGAAGGATACATTTGCATATAGAATGTTACTTTAACGAGTTCAAATCATAAATGGCAAGCTCCCTTATTGTGTAAAAAGGCGATTTCTCTGATAATTTTTTTTAAAGACTTTGTTTGGTTGATGATGACTTCCTGAAACCAGTACAAGATCATCACAAGATTTGGATAACTTGGCTTTGGTGAAATTTCTGTATACTAGGGTTATGCCATTAAAAAAAACAAACTCTAAATTACTTTTTGTGCTAGCTTGATGCTGCCTCATTTAGTTTACTAGATTCACAGCCTCAAAGTGCCCCTCAATCCCTGAGCTTCATCTACAAATAGAGCTTATACTGCTCATATCTATTCATCATATTCATTCTCTTTATTTGTTTTATGAGGGGATAATGTTGAAGTAACATCCTTGTGGATTTTGTAACGTTTATTTCTTGCTTGTGTAGAAGCGGCTTCAGGAAACAATGTCGGAGTTAGACTGCTCGGCCAACACAATGATCCTTTCCAATCTGCAACATTTTGTATCGTCTTAAAATGACCTTTTACTTGAGATGTTGAGCTTATTTGCAATAAGCCCTAGCTGTCTGATCCTCCTATGTCTTTCTGAGACTCAAGTTCTCACTTTGACCTCCTTGGATTCCTATTTCTATTAAAACTTGGATCCCTGGTTCCCCTTCCCAGTTCACGAAGCAGTTTCATTGTCTTCTTCAGAAGCTTAACCAATATGGCTAGCAATAACACTTCCAAGCATCATCAAGCCACTCAGTGCTTGGCAAACTCTTTTAGACCCCCAAATTTCATATTAAACACGCGCGCACGTAGCACTCACATAGCTGTTTGCATATGCAGTAAGCAAGTCTTCATACTGATAGCGTCATTTCCCCACCTCTCTAATCCATTCAAAATAAGCAAGTCTTCATCTGCAATTATTGAACATCTACGAAAAACCTGGTAGGTCTTTGATCCTCTAGTTTCCACAATAATGTAAATGCAAGGATTTGATAGTTAAATTAGTATGTGCTTTCACTTAGTACTTCAGGCTTTTTCCATTTTCTTTTTAATTAAAGATCAATGCTGCTTATTGTATACTGGTCTCTGGCCTCAAAACATTTTTGGAATGTATTTTTTCCATACAGTTTAGAAATATTTGCCAAGAAACTCAAGCTGAATGTGTTGCTCCAAACAAATTTTGCCTTTGTTTACAAGAAATGGGGCAAAAAAATAAGCTGTAGTGATTTATGTTCTTCTAGTTCCTTCATTTTGCTAATGATTTGATTACTAATTAATTTATTTCTTAAACAGGTGTATGCTGTTCATTTCAAATGCAACAAGAAACTCATCCGTGAATATCCGAAACTCTTCAATTACACCAAAGATATTTATCAAATCCCTGGCATCAGCAGCACCGTTAACATGGAACACATAAGGAAGGGCTACTATGGAATGTTTCCTCTCAATCCCTATGGAATTATACCAGTTGGACCCAACATAGATTATTCCGCTTCTCATGATAGAGAGGTTTATTAATTTATTAGGTATGAGCAATTTTCTTTTTTTTGGTTCTTTGGCTTCTTGGAACTACATTGTGCTGAATATCATTGTGTTGAAGAGGTAATCAATGCATGAATGGACTGATTATATTGAGAAATAAGCTTGTACCGGGTTGTGTGCCCAATCTTAAAAGTTTGATTAATTAATGTACATGATATGATGTTTAATTTGTTGTTCTCATTGTATATGTTATCATGTTTCAAATATAGCTTGCTTTATGGGTTTCTCTTTACCAGAAATTATTTTTTGTTCTACGGATTTATAGTGTCTCCTAATGTTAATTTTGGATTCGGTTTTGCTTGATTGATGTATAAAGCTGTACTTTTGAATTAAACTTACACTTCGAAATAAATTTACTCGTACTTTTGGGAATTATATGAGTGTTTACCACCTAAAAAATAGGGAAAAAAGAAACAACATGCATGAGAAGAGAAAAATTACATCGGGTTAATTGGACGAGTGGACGACGATATGGATTAAACAATGCAATGTGTTTGGCGGTGTGATGTGATTCACGTCATCGAATCATGATAAGTCATTCGGTCAGCCTTCGCTCGATCGGCTTTCAAATCAGGCTAAAAATAGGGGTTTCACTTGATTAGATAACTCTTCTGGTATTTCACTAGGGAACACTTGGTGTTCTGATGTTGGAACCTTATTCTTCCTCTGTGGGACCTTAGGTCTTCTGCCCACGGACCATTGGTCTTCAACTCGTTGGCCCTATTGCACTGTGCTCCTTGGCACCTTTTGTTCATCAGCTTTCACTGAGATTTGTGATGACGCTTATCTGATGTATTGTTCTGATGTTGGAACCTTATTCTTCCTCTGTGAGACCTTAGGTCTTCTGCCCACGGGCCATTGGTCTTCAACTCGTTGGTCCCATTGCACTGTGCTCCTTGGCACCTTTTGTTCGTCAGGTTTCACTGAGATTTGTGATGACGCTTATCTGATGTACATATTTTAGTTCTCTGATTCTCTTACTTCTTTAAAGCGATATGTCACACTTCACCATATTCTAGAAAGGGACAAGAACCTCATTGGATGGAAAGTTCTAGAGAGTGCCAGAAAATAGAGAGGCATCCAAAGGACTCTAGAATATTCCACCATGTTTTGGAGAATGCTAGAAGGGAAAGGCTCCAAGGAAAACTCAAGAGTAACCTAGAAAGTTATAGGGTTATGTATGTACATAAGAGAGAAGTATAAACTCTCTAGAAGCTAGAATAATCAAATGTATTCTAGAATGTTACATTGGGCTTGGAAGGGGCTATAAATAGGAGCCGCTCCCCTCATTTGTAATCACTTAAGCATCCAATCAAAGCTTCCAAGTATTTAGGTGTGAAGTATTCATTTCTCTCTACTCTTCTTCTTTAGAGGATTAGGCTGATTTAGTGCTAAAGGAGAGCGCTAAAGCCGCACGGGTGACTTAAGAGATTAGAGCAAAGTTAGTCCGTGACAGTTGGTATCAGAGCCTTGGTTCGAAGGAATGACAAAAAGCATCAAAGAACACGTGATGGAGTCGGAAGCCATTAATGTGGAGTTATCTCAGGGGCGAGGTCGCCAGAAGCAAAGAGATCTTGTAGCACCCAAACCACATGGGAATTCCAAGGAGATCATGCATGGCTTTGATTTGTGTCTTTTTCGGATGGAGGAGGCAATGAATGGCATGGAGGGCCAAGTAGAGGATCATGGCTAAAGGGTTGATGGACTCGAGGAGGAGGACGTCACCATCTATTCAACGATCAGAGGTATGATGCTCCAACTTGAGGAGACCTTAATGGGCCATATGACTAAGTTGCAGGAGGATTTGTTGGGGAAGCTCCAAGAGGTGTGAAGAGCCTACGAAGAAGAGATGAGCGACGTGCGTGCTAACTTAGAGAAGATACGTGGAGACATTTCGCTGTGCAAGAGGGCACTAGTGGCATCCACAAGTCATCCCACTTTCGAAGCTAAGAGGATTGAAGTTCCAAAACCTATGAGTTTTGGATGGGTTCACAACGCGAAGGAAGTAGTCAACTTTCTTTGGGGACTAGAGCAATACTTGCAAAAATACAATTTGCCTCTTTTTTATCTCTCGGACATCACTATGCTTTGGTGGAGAAGAAGAAAAAGAAATGTAAGAGAAAAATTTTTGCTCCATGTCCACTTTCAATGACTTTAAGAGAGAGCTAAAGAGGCAATTCTAACCCAAGATTGTCGAGGATGAGGCTTGAGCTCAGCTGCGAAGGCCTAAACATGAGGGTTTGATTTGAGACTACATTAAGGAGTTTGCAAGCTTGGTTCTTGAAATCCCTGATATTTCAAACACGCTCTTCAACTTCATGGATGGACTCCAACATTGGGCAAAGACTGAGCTTAGGAGGCGAGGGGTGCAAGATCTTGCCACTGCCATCGCGACTGCTGAAAGCTTGACTAATTATTCAAAGGAGTCTAGAAAGTCCGAAGATAAGAAGATTTGTTTTGTCAAAGGTGGGCGTGACAAGGGCAAACACAAGGAGGAGAAACATTGTGAGACTAACAACAAGCCATAGCAAAACCGTTGCTTCCTCTGTGAAGGACCTCATTGGGCAAGGGATTGCCCTCATCAGAAGGCCCTCAACTCTCTCCTTGCAAGCCATAAGGAGGAAGAAGAAAGTGATTGGGAAATGGCATGGTGACGCATGGGGGATCTCTTCAACTGTTGAGCGGGATGAACGGGATGAAACCTCCGACTAAACCCCAAGCGAAGGGGTTACTCTTTGTAGAGATGACAATCGAAGGGAAGACCACTAGGGCAATGGTGGATACGGGTGCTTCCCACAACTTTATCTTCAATGAGGAAGAAAAGAGGTTACGGTTGCAGATCTGACGAATAAAGGAGGGGGCTCCATTAAAGTCCACAACTCAACATAGATATCAATCGACGGAGTGGCTAAAGGAGCCAAGATCAGCATTGAGGCATGGTCAGATACTCTAGACTTCTCTGTCATTTCTTTGGATGATTACAAAGTTGTCCTAGGAATGAACTTCTTGGAGAAAGCAAGAGCATTTCCAATGTCATTCGCCAATAGCCTGTGCATCACGAAAGGGAGTCAAGCTTGCTCAGTACCGATAATAATGTTAAGCAAGGAAGGATCTGAAACGCTATCGATAATCCAGCTCAGGGATGACATTGCACCGGGCAAGGAGGACAACTTGGCTATCCTTCATGATACCAATGAAGAAGAAAAAGACCCAAG
>NW_018165392.1:114460-117687 GCF_001263595.1 Phalaenopsis equestris
GGGCCCGATATAGCACACATGGTTATATATTACTGGGAGTCCGCAGATAAAGCTCATTTTGAGTCCGGTCAGAAAATTTTTCCCAGAGAGAGGGGACTGATGGGGGGAGGACTTCCCCTGGGTCTCTTGCCTAACAACTGAAGGACATGGAAGACGCTTATGCCTGAATCATCGGGATGCTGAGGGGTGAAGAAATAAAGGAGCTACGGTCGCGACCCTTCGGATGGAGCTGGAAGGCATTCGATCGACATTGGTAGGCGTTTAGGAAACCTACTCAATGTTCCAAGTCCAGGCAAAGCTAGCGATGCAAATAGGTTTAAGTTTGGGGCTAAAGTGATGTACAAAAATTTGCTTCAACTATGACTTATCTCAACTGAAGCTGCAAAAGAACTGATTGTAAATTTCTTTTTAGAATAAAACTCTAAAATTATGTTTATTCAAATGAAATTTAATTTTTATAATTATATTCTATAAAAAATTGCGTTGATGTGATGTACTTTTCCAGAATCGAGGGTTGACAATTCTTCTTCCATGGGCCCTTTATATAAAGGGTGAGGGGCTGGAGTCCCGCACTATGTTTTCTGACTCCTTGCTCGCCTCTTTCTCTCAGGGCTTCTCTCTTCTTCTTCTTTCATTTGTATGGCCCCAAAGTATGTGCCCCATGTCTTTGGCTCGATCCTAGCACCTGCTAGATCAATCATGTCACCATGAAATCTGGATTTGCTCTAAGAGAACGTCTTTGGGAATATAATTCAACTTCGGGCTGTTGAGAGCCATGAGTAAGAAACTGATTTATTTGGGGAAGATATCCTCTTCTATGGAGACCAATTTCGATGAGGGCGTCGTCTCCCCCTCTGCCATGGGCTGAGATCTATATTCAACCACTATGAAGTCATCCTAGCTTAGATCAAGCCAAACTCTATAACGACAATTATGACCTTCATCATTTATTACGGGCGAGCTGGGGTTTTGTGATTGTTGTAGTTCTTTGCATATTCTTTTTCATTCAAAGTTTACCCTTCATGACTACGTCCAATTATGTTCGACCAAGAAGTTCCAACTCCTGGGACTTGTGAATAAGAATAAGGTTATAAACTCTAATTTTTCCTTGGGTCTTCTTTCGTCAGCTAGGAAATCAAGATAGTTCCGACCAAAGACGTGTACAAGAAGAAGTCTATTCCTTCTTGGACCCGACATGAGGAAAAAGAGATATATGAAAGGAGACTATCAATGCTTCAATTTACTCATGCAATGTTCGTCAGCCAGGTCTTAAACAAGAGCGATTTTTACATACGGAGCCCGTCTGCAGGGTGTGTATGGGCTCCAATCAGAAATTTATTTGGTGGCATGAGCGCTGAGCTATGGTCAGAGTCGGACACTAATGAGGCTGAGGTGGCCATGGTTGCCTGGAAGCAGCCAAAGAAGAAGGCACCCCCCTTGTACGAAGCCCCCGAGACATTGTGCGCTAACGAGCCGAGGTACGTCCTTTGCCCGGATCAGTGAAAGTATCGAGGGTGTGGATTTTATTTACTCTATATGTGAGATCTCAATAGTGATTTAGTGAGTCTTAATAGGCGAGCTGACATTAAGTGAACAAAATGCGAAGACTTCTTTGTTGTATGTAGGTCCATTAAAATCACAGCTTTGAGAGGATGATCAAACCTCAAGCGTCCTAGTAAGTGATTATGAGGACTCAGAGTTGATCAAGGATGAGTGAGAAACAGATCTAGCAACTCCTTGTCTGACCACCAAAACCTTCCTGTCACTTTCTAAGAGAGGAGAAACTAGCTGGCCTTCTAGGAAAATAGATCTTTGAAGGATTAAATGAGAACTAGTAAGAATGAGAAAGAGTTCATGCTCGGCCAAGCAACACATCTTTGGTTCAAAACAAAGTCGGTGATTGATCGGTTTGTTTAGGTAGGATTGGTGAACTCCAAGGAGTCCAACCTGGACGAGTTCTCAAAGTTTCTTACTGCTCTTCCACTGCCTTCAATAGCAGTACAAGAGGATAATGGTGAGAAGTCGGTTGAAGAGGAAGATAACAACGAGCAATCGACCGAAGAGGAAGAAGAAAGTTTCACGGACAACGGGGGCCCCTCCAATGTTTGATTCAGTTCTAACCCATCTGCTCTTCGAAAAATCTTTTTATGTCTTTTACTCAAATATAAATCACGAGCGAAGGTTTTTGTAAAGAAAATTTATGCAATCTTTTGCCAAAAGAAATGAAAGATGAGTTTTATGGGTTAGACATTACCTTTGCCTTGCAATTTTTAACTTAATGCGTTTTTCTTTGTTTTGTCATAACTATTTGTGATGAATGCTTATTGATCGATCAAAAAGTTTTCTTAGGAGGCCTTTAGTAAGCTCTAGTGTGTTTTCCACTTGACTTAAGTCTTACACTTCATTCATCTCATTCGCTCGATTAGGTCATTGCCATGAATGAGCTACAACTTTTGTGAGACTTATTAAGCAGATCTTTTTGCTGCCTTCACAGAGGTAATTTTCATCACTTATTGTTGGGGGACTTTTTGTGTCACTTAGCTAGGATCTTTTAGTTAATGAGTAAGGAACCGCCTCTAGAACTTGATTAGCTTCTTGTTAGGAGAAAATGGGTTTTATTAATGCTTCAGAGTTGAGGGTTGGTCTTCTTATTAAATGCCAATCGGATGTCTTGCACTGCTGTCAGTCATTTTAAGAAATTTTTATCGATAGAATGTGTTGTGTTATTGTCGGTTTTTGGGACATTGTCCCTTGGTTCGCATCTTACACTTCCTAAGTCTTAGTCGCTTGGTCATATTATTGTTTTGAACGGACCACTCATTGTGCTAGGCATATTAAGTTGCTATTATCACTGCATTCATGGGAATAACCGCCAAAATTAGCTTCTGGGGTGATTTGCTCGATACCCATAATAAATTTTGCCACTAATGGGCAGGGAACCACCTTCAAAGCTTGGTTAGGTCCAAGTTTGGAGATGAGTTTCTTTATGATACATGAGCACTGAAGGCTAGTTTTTTGTGCATTTTGTTGATCAAATATACTATTGACGCACCAAAACTTTCAGCGCTACAATGTAAGTGTCCGTGTCAAGTAGTATTACGATAAAAGAGTTTTGTATATTGATCACACATGTAAAGTGTAACAATTGTTTCCAAAGAAAAATCTTTAGATTAATAATTTAGCTAACCCACCTGGTGTGATTGCAAAAGAGAGTTTAAAATCCTAAG
>NW_018165392.1:117787-122129 GCF_001263595.1 Phalaenopsis equestris
TGCATATCAGTGTTTTCCTCTCAAGTTGCAAGAAATAGATCCCTATAAAATAATTCAAGGTCTCCTAAATTTTGGGTTGGGTTCTCCTTAGGTTTTTCATGTTCTGGATCTAGTTCTGTTGGGTCACTCTCCTACTTAGAGCTATCTTCCAACTCTCCCGCTTGGGGCACTCTTACATGTGATACTATAGGCTCAACTATCTCCCTCACGATGCAAAGGTGTGGCTTGAAAAGAAGAGCACATTCTTTCTTGGTCATTGTTCAACCAAAATTCATCTAACTCGGCATGCTCTTCAAGGATCAACTCTCCAAATTCAAAGTTTTGGCCCTCTGTTACCCCTGACATCCATTGGGATTCATTGCTTAGAAGGTTAGCTAATTGCCTCACTTGATTTTCTATGTTTCTAAGGGTATCAACTTGGCTTTGTAACTATTTCCCCAGGTTTATCACTAATTCCTCCAAATGCACAATTTCTTTAGGGTAGTCATTATACTGGTTATTTAAACTTCCTATAGGATTGACTTGGATGCTCTCCAATTTTTTGTTGTCAATTGTTCCAATTGAAGCTTGGGTAGGTCGAACAACTTTGGGTGTAAATGTTAGATTTAAAGTTAAATATCATTATAAAATAATGCATGAAAAATAGTACATTTTTAGGCATATCAGTTGTCAACACTAGGGTTATTATTGTTTCAATTCAAGCTTGGGTAGATTGACCAACTTTGGGTGTATGTGTTGGATTTACTTCTCAAATTTACTTTCAAATCCTCCAACGATAGTTTATACTCCATAAATTTGAATTTCAAGCTTAGTTCCTAAGGTTGGGATTGGCAAATGTGGTCCCTGTCCCAGTTATTTCAATTATCTACAAGATTTGCTAGAGTTCTCGCTAATTTTTAGCTTTCTTCACTAATGTCACTAATGTTCCAACTTCATTTTGGTTAAGTAGTCAAGTTGAGGTTGTAGATATTGGAAAAAGGGTGATCAAACTTAGCTCCTATGTTATGGGGGTCAAGAATGTAAAGGTTAGCCATCAATGTGTTGTTATCCTGCTTCAAAAATCTAAACTAGTTTTTTAGGATTTTTTTTTCAAAGTATTGGAATATTTTCTTAGTTAGCTTTTTGGATTTTTATTTCTATTTTTATTTTCAGCATCTGCAAGAAAACAAAACAAGAACACAAGTGCAAACAAATATATAAAAATAATAAAAAAGAAAACAATAATTGCAAAACCTAGATTCTAAGCGGTTCAACTAAAGTTCTCCTAAAATTAGAATTCTTCTTAATGCCTTTACCCAACAATAGAGCCAAAAACTTGATGCGCCAAAACTTTCTCCGAAGTAATTTGGTTGCATAACACAAATGCACGTGTCAAGTAGTATGTGGTCTAAGAGTCCACATTTTGATCTCACGAGGAAAGATTTAACAATTATTCCTACAAAACATATATCTAATTTACGAATCTGATGAACCTAGCTTGGCAGTATTGCAAAAAAGGTTTTAAATTCTACAATTTTAATAAAAGCATAGCATATTGCTTGTAGCAAAAATAAAAAAAAAAAGAGGTAAAACTCTCAATTACTCTTTCAAGACTGATGAGGCTCATCCCTCTGCGATTCGAGGATCATGATGATCACGACTTTCCTAAATGTTTTCCTGCTTGATTGTTGTTAATCAGGGTTACATTAATTCTTAGATTCAATGAAGTTAAGGCTCCCTCAATCCCCATGACATTCCACATGAATGTTTCAATCCCTTGGAAAGATTGCAAAATCCCAATAGAATATGTCTATCCTTTAGAGACTTTATTGCTAACCCTTCGTTTCCATAATGCAACAGTTAGATGTCGTAGCTTCACGAAATAGTGTAACATCCTATTTGATCAGGCTAGGAGTAAATGACATAGGCCATGAAAGCATAAGAAAATGCTATAGAAAAACATTCTAGAAAACCATGATTAAATCTACTACCCCTACATCATAGAGACACTAAGAAGAATTTAGCCACGCATCATCAAAAAAGTCATAATAAAGAAAATAATGCAGAATTTCTTTGCAAAAAACAAATACATATTAAACTTATAGATAATATATCTTCTCTATAATAACAACTCTCTCCTTCTCACACAACTCTCTTACAACTCTCAAGGCCAAGGTCAAACTCACCCTTAAAGGTGTCAACCAAAGAAAGGAAAAAAACCTTAAGAAAAACACTCCAAAAACTCCCTAGTCTCTTCCTCCAACTATCTTCAACTCTCCTATGGACCAGAAACTCCCTTAAGAAGCCCTAAAAATCATTCTTGTAGCAAAAATCACAGATTTTGCAAAAAAATTTACTTCCAAAAATGATTTTCCATAAGTTGGCTTGGTCACGCCAAAAACTGGCATGGTTACACCTGATATTTGAATGGGGCAGTGTGGTCACACCCTACCCCGACGTGATCACACCACTGGTCTAGGATTCTGGCATGGTCACGCCACTGCTATTGAACTTCTAACGTGGTCACCACTTCCAACATGGTCACACTGCTTTATGCTATCTATTCACTAGTTTTTCTCATTCCAAATTGCTCATATTCACCACTTGGAACCTGTACAACATCCGGAAAAAACTTTTTCAAGTGTAAATATGTGATAAGTAAGTAAAAATAACAGGTAAATGCAGGTTAAAATGCAGCTGAATTCACATAAAATTGACACATGTTAGTAAGCAAGGGAAAATTTTATTTATATTATGAATGCACCATGCTAGAAAAGTCACATGCATTGGTGTACGCTCTATGCTAAAAAATCCATATTGAAAACCTTATGTTAATGTTAAAAAAATTCAAGTTAAAAAATCCATGTTGAAACCATATCTTTATGCTAAAAAACTTTATGTTGAATACTTTATGTTTATGTTAAAAAACAATCCATGTTGTAACTCCTTATGTTATGTTAAAAAAAATCCATGTTGAAAATCTTATGTTTATGTTTTAAGAAAAATCATGTTAAAATCCTTATATTTATGTTAAAAAAAATTTTATGTTAAAATCTTTTGTTTTATGCTTAAACAATCAATGCAAACCCTTAGGTAGTTTTATTTATGTTTCATTATCATGCAAGCTGGGACTTTAATGAGTTTCTCGTGTAAGTTGGGAATTTATGAGTTTCTTATGCAATCTGAGAATTTATAGAGTTACATATGTAAGTTGGGAATTTAATGATTTTCACAAAAGTTGGGAATTTAATAAGTATCAATATACAAGTTGAGATGGTTTCATGTGCAAAAATGTGACCACAAAATGTGTGGTTAATGTTATTTATAGGAGAAAATTGAACTCTATAGATTAAGTGAGAGAGAGCACATATAGGCTTATGTGCAAAGATTTATAAAATTTAAAAGAGAAAATTATATTTTTAATAAAATTAAATGTAAATTAAATGTGCTCTAATAATGTTCTTTTTAATGATAATATGCAAAAGTAAGAAATATTTATATATTATTTGAACGTGCTAAAAAATAGTTGTTTTTCAAAATTTGTGAAGGTTCAAGCTCAAGTGAACCTTCTCTGAAAAAAATCTTTCTTTGAAAATGATCTCTTATAAAATTAAGATCTTTCAATAATTTCAATATTAAAACATTTTTAAGTAAAATGAGAACACTTGTTTAAAACTAAAAAAATCTTTTAAACCTTAAAATCAAAACCCTTAATTAAAACCTTTCTCACAAAATCAAAACCTTTCTAAAATAAAGTTAAAACTTTTTTATCCCCTTTCTTTAATCTTTTAAGAAACTTTTTATTACCTTTATCTTTTAATAAATTCAAAACCTTAACAAAATTAAAACCTCTTTAAAAAAACATTAAAATTAAAAATCTTTTCAAAATTGAAATCTTTTGAAGTTAAAGACCATTTAAATTAGCTCTCAAAATTAAAAATTTTTAATAAACCTTAACTTAAAAAAAATCAAAATTAAACATTTTAATAAACTTAAACATAAATTAAGTAAAAAATAATGTAAAATCCTCAAAGTTTAAACCCTTACGTTTTAAAATTACAAGCTTTTTAAATCTTAACTTAAGAAACCTTACTAAAACCTTTTCAAAACAAAATTAAAATATAATCTAAAGATATCTCTTAAAAGATTTTCAACCTCCTTAATTTCAAGAACCTGAAAAAGTTGTATAAGGATTTTTTAATAGCTTAGCCTAAGCAAGACTTATTTATTCCAAAGCATAAGTGTCTATAAGTTCCTGTAGCTAGATCAGTCTCTGGTCTGGGATTTGATTCCCCCCAAGTGTAGGGTGTGATACTCGAATTCTTAGGCGATGAGGGGTGGTCGAGGCTTGTATAATAGCCCA
>NW_018165392.1:122525-125987 GCF_001263595.1 Phalaenopsis equestris
ATAAGGCTCAAGCACATATCAAAATTAGAAATGAGAAACAACAACACTTAGGATAAAAATCTTAATAAAACAAAAAAAAATTAGAAGAACCTTGAAATATGAACTAGTTGACAAACTAAAAAAAAAAATTTACCTTTAGAAGAACCTTGATTTTTCACCACAACCGACAAACTTAAGAATTAAATAGGTCATGAGTTAAATATCAACCCCTTAAAATAATTAAAATCAACCAACTTTAATTCTCACAACCACAACCTATGTAGATCAAAACTGTGAACCTTAGGTTAACTAACGTAGACGAAAACTTATGTCCCAAACACACCCTTAAGTAGTATAATTTAGAACCCTAAGTCAGAAAACTAGGTACCCAATAAATTTAATTAAAGACTATGACCTATAAAAAAATGACGTATCCCCTTGGATTATAGGAGTGCCCTAAGAGGAAGTAATTCATAGTACTGATGAGGGTACCCAAAAAAATTAATAATAGAACAATTACCTTAAGTTATTGTTTTGAAAATAAGTGAGATTTCTTGTTATTTTATTGGTTAATAGTTTAAGGATTGTAATGTGTCTGGGATGATGGAAAGTCAAGGGCATCATGACAGGATGAATTATTCCCAAAAATTAGGTTAGTCCATCTATTAGTGTCCTTTTTAAATTCATTATAGGTTAGGACTTCACATCCATCTTGAAATCCCCTTCACTTCTCAACCCCAGCTCAATCTTCAAACTCAATTCCAGCTCAACTCAATTTCAACCCAATCAAATCAATTCCAATTTAACTCAATCTCAACCTAATTCAAGCTCAATCCCAACCAGACCCCAAATCAACTCAACTTTGAATCAGCTCCAATCCAAATTTCAAATCAGCTAAGCACAATATCAAAATTTTTATTTTCAATCCTAAATTGCTTACCCAAATCCTATGAATTCAAAGATCCTAAAATTAAACCAAAATTCAAACCTAAAAACTAAATTTAAAAATTTATAATCAAATCTAATCAACTTCAACTAACTTTAACTTTAAACAAAATCATAATAAAATTTAACAAACTTTAATAAACTTTAATAAATTTTAATTAACCTAAATGAAGTTTAATAAGTATTAATTAATTGAAACATTAATTAATAAAAATTAAGTAAAATTCAACAAAATTATTAATTAACTTTAATAAATTTTAAAAAAATAAATAAACTTTAGTAAACCTTAATTAACTTAGAATTTTAAAAAATAAATTGCTAGTTGCTTGCATCATGCAACTGTTCCTAGCATTAAGATACAAATTATAATGTTATCTCACAATGTCTTATCTACATAACATCTATATCATTTCATTTAGGCTTCCTTAATCTACACATTAACACTAAAGAAACTCTAAATCCATAATCCATCTTAATTTAATGATGCTAAAAAAATTACTTTATTCTAATTATGAGTTAAACATGATCATAAATCATTAAATTTCCTTTAAAGGCTCTAAATACAACAAAATATCAAGTAAAAAAGATACCAAATTCATGTGTTGAAAACTCACTCATTATTAAATGTGCATAATACTAATACTTATTAATTTAAAAAGGTGCAAACATATATTAAGGAGCCGTAAACATGATAACAAGATAAAAAATAAAAAAGAATTTTTTATATGTCATTAATAAAAGTTATACTAAAACAATATGATATGATATCACATATATCTCAAGAACGTGGATGAGTGTGTAAAAATCCCAAAACTTATGGAGTATAAAAGAATGTGTATTATGTGCCACATAAATTGAGCATTATTTATGTCAATGTATGTTTAAAATTCATAAATGTTCTCCTCTAACTATGCTTCATATAAAGTATATGGAAGACAATTTTCAATGACATATTTATGTTCGCTAAGACTCTTCTAACAAATCTTAAACATTATAGTGACAAAATTGTCTATAGTTAAGTTCACTAAGATTTAATCATATGCAATCATGTGGCTATGATGTAAGAATTATATATAGTTAAAGAAGGCAACCTATCTAATAGTGACAACTAGCACAAATTTAGCATACAAAGTTAAATGTGGACTCATAGCTTGGTTACAAAAACAGTAGAACGTAGGAAAACCTTAAGGCAAACTGACTCACCCATCTGAGTTCATGGTGTCTACCTACCATTAGTAAGGCATACTCACAACCCTATCATAAAGGATCATCCACTAAGGCTCATAGATGGCTCCATCTCTACTAATACCAAACTTCATATGTTAACCAAGTTTAACAAGCCACCTATGATTATTGATGCAAATGACATACTACGGGGCCTATCAAATTCTCCAACAAGTCAGTTATCTAGTTTTTTCCTATATTAAGAATATAAGCATTTTGTTTTTTTTGTACTTTCTATACTTTTATTCCCAAAATTATTATATATTACATTGGAATCTTGGGAGGATAAGGTTTTATGTTTTTTATCTCACTCCTGACTTAAATATGTAATTTAACCTAATATTAGTTGATTATGCTCATTTACATTGATGTTTGTCCCCTTTTTTTCATCATATCTCATTCTAATTTTCCTTCTTAAACAAGCTCTTATTCAAAATCCACATATCACCTCCATTTAAGGACAAATATGATGAAATGGTTAGAAAAGAGAGAGAGAAGAATGAAATGTATAAATAATTAAAATCGTATGGAGGATTTTCATTTGGTAATCTTCATGATAGACGTTAGAATCAAATGTCTATATGCATTAGACCAAGTTTTAATCCAAGTGAATTTATAAAGAAATCTTATAATAATTCTGCATGTATATAATGTATATAACTAGAGAATCAAATTTATAATTTGTTCTAGGTATATTAGAACTCATAAAAGAATTTATTTAATAGAGTGGTTATATCTTGGGGGATACCCGAGAATAATCTTGATTAAATATACTTTGCTTATATTTTAAAATATCTTAATAGGAATATCAAGGGATAATACTACCATTTTAGCAAAGGTTATTATTTGTTTCAAAGTCAGATCAAGCCAAAAGGTAGAGGGTATATCACTGTATCCCAATAGACAACTGCTAATCAATAATAAGGGCATATGAAACAACATCAACTAACATACCAAGGGAATGAAAGAGCTCAAACTAGATTCTAGAATATTTAAGACATTTCTAGACGATTAGGCATACCCTAGTTATTTTATTGATCAATCATCATAGGTTATCTAAATTTGAATCTATTTAGTCATGAAGGTAGTTGATCCAACATTGCCTGAAAATCTAACACAATTCCTTGAATTTCAACACCAACGAAATTCCTTATATTCTTAGTTGTGGAAGGAAACTAATAGATAATCTCATAACTTTTTCTGATATAAAAGAACTGATACTGACACTTCTCATGGTTTAATTGGGCGTTATGAGAAAAAAAAATGAGAAAAATGATAGTATGACCACATAAGTCAATACAATCCTTTATGAAT